>NC_056730.1:606609382-606909382 GCF_019279795.1 Protopterus annectens | reverse complement strand
AACGTTTATATATACTGACAATATAAAATTCAATACCCATTACAACCAATGATCCACCTTTATCTGCTGGACAGATACGTATAGAATCTTGAGACTGTAATTCTACTAAAGCTGCATACTAAATTATGAAAATGCTTACCTCCTCGATTGGAGCATTGAATATTTGTTGCAATTCAGCCGCACAGACGCGAACAAAAGCTTCTAGGGCTGGTTCCAACAGTGGGTTAAAAGAGCTTGGCTTCTTGTATTTATTACCACAGGTAAAATTGTTTGGAAACAGTGACGTGAGCATAGTGTCCCTTCCAAAGACTGTCAATCTCAAACATACATCAAAGAAATCTGCTCCTGTTGCTGGTATGAAAGATAACCTCTTGTTCAATACACTTAAGTGCAAAGGGCTAAGATTAAATGAAGAAATATTGAAGACTAACATTGCATCTGACGGCCTCATTTTTGGCTCTATGTCCTCATTCCCTCCTGCTCTACTGACTGTCATCTTTTCCTGTTTACTCTGCTGGTTGAATGCTTGTTGCCTGGCAACTGCCGCTTCTTCAATAGAACTGGAAGAGTGGGAAAGTTATTGGAGTTTAAAGGGACTGCAACCAACAAATTCTTACTTTGTGCTCCTAAATCAAGCTGTGATTCTTTCTGCACCTGCACATCATTCTTAATTAATTCACCATTCCTGTTATCATCAGAGACCTATTTCTGATCATCGGCTGCATTACTGGAAGCCAATTATTTTCTCGATGAAACAACCTGTGTGTTAATTTACATGAGAGGTATTAGTGCTCTTCAAAAATGACGACTACGGCCAAACAAAAATATGCCCTATTTTGAGGTCTTCATAGTCCCTTTCTAATTTTTTACATTTCTGCTGCTATAAATTAGAATCATAATTGCTAATGTTAGCTAAGATTTCTTCAGTTTTCTTCAAAAATACATTAGCATGCAAGTCTTTAAAGCATAGTTTCTACTTGAATTCGTAGGTCAGTCTCTTGTGGCTTAAAGAAATCGATCAGCAATTTTATATAGTTAAAACTAAGTTCAATATTCATTGCCTGCCAACCCTTCATAAACTGGGATATTGATCATCATTAAGTCCGCATACAAAAAAACATGCAAACCCCATGGCACAACCTTGTAATGGAGGCATGCTTCTGATTCAGTCTCTGCCATTATAATCTTTTTAACTTAAAAAGTTTATTCCCAATTTTCCTCCGAGAAATATTAAATGAGTTCATATCAGCATTTCCGATCTCACAAGCTTCTCCTATCTTCTCAAAGTCACAAGAAAGGAGTGGGTTACCTTCTACACAGACTTTTTTTTTTAAGAAGATCCAGCTGTGTAACCATCTTCAGAGTATTGCCAAGCTCAAGTTGTTGACCACCTTCAGCCATGAGTTACAGTGCAAACACAACAGAAGCAACCAAAAGTAAAGTATCCAGTCTGAATAAGTACTTATGCATGGAAGCACTTACTGTGTTTAAATTGTGTTTAATAAATTATTACTTTTAGTTCAGCTGTGCTGGTCACTCTTCTGTTATATTTTACATTCTGTTCTTGTGTCAAACAACCTTTGGTTCCGGTGGATACTTTATTTTTAGTTCAGGGAACATATGTTCATATGTGTGTACTAGGCTAATGGCCCTGGAGCCTTTACAAGCCTAGCCCATAGGATTACCCCGGCATCGTGCCACCTGACCTTAAGTTTCCAGTCCCTCTGTCGAGTAAAGCCACTGTAGTGATCCCAGGGGTAAATTTTCCATTTCCCATCAACTCGTTAAGATTTCTCTTGAACAGGGCCAGTGAGGTGCTCTGTTTGACATATATGGGAAGCCTATTCCATAGCATGGGCAGTCTCTGGGTTATGAACCTGTCCCTCCAGCACTTTCTGTTGATTGTGGTAATGAGGTTGAGGTCTCTGGAGCGTGTGGTGCGGATGGATTGGGATTTCTTTAGATGTAGCATTTCTAACAGAGCTGAGTCAGACATGGCTTAATAAGTCAAGCAGAGGTCACCTCTAAGTAGGCGATATGAGACAGAGAATAGTTGGAGTTTTTTGAGTCTGTCCATATAGGGCAAGTGTTTAAGGCCTAGGATCCTCTTTGTCAGGTACGTCTGCGGCCTCTCCAGTTGTTTCAGGTGTCTAGTGAGGTACATGCCAAATGGGGCATTGTACTCGATGATTGGCCTAATGGGGGAAGAGGGAGACAATGACCTCCTTCTTCCTGGATGCAAAACCCTTAGTAATGAGATGTGCCACATAGAAGAACATTCTGACCACAGTGGCAGTGTGCTGGTCAAAAGAGAGGTTGCTGTCAACCTGTGTTCCAAGATATCTTATAAAGCTTTCTGTGTTCAGTGAACTACCTTCGATGTGATAGTTCATGGGAACTGGGTTTTTCCCAAAGGAGATGATGACATTTTTTGGCATTGAGCTTAAGGCTATGGTTCTGACACCAGTCAGTGGTCTCAGTGAGGCCTTTCTATAGGATGTCAACATCACTTGGGGAGTTAATAATGGCTCCCAACTTGCAACTGTCTGCGAACTTTGTCAGCACCTTGTTGGATTGGAAGTCATTTAGCTTTGGCCAACATGTGCTAGTGGTATTCACATTCAGTGGCCAACATGACAAACCAGCAGAGTTTGTTTGCTGTTACCTAAAGAATTATTTTTATTTGAGGCAGCTATAATAAGGGGAGCCCTGTACCAAGTTGAAATGGTAAGATTCCTTTCCCTGTTGCAATTTTAGACTTTGAAGCCAATAAATGTAAAACCTTTCCAGGCCACAATAATTTGTTAACATTAGCCTTTTACTTAGCATGGCACTGGAAATTTAAAGTAGAATCCAGCGAAAACTTACAGATATTGGAAAGTTTCTGCGTTTTCTACACTGATTGTATTGTTTACTGAATATGCCAGTTTATCAATGCTGTGGCAAGTTTCTGATAGTTACCAAACAGTCTTTTTTGTGGTTGTGTAATAGGTTTGTCTTCTAGGAGCTCCTTAAGTACTGCACAGAGTGGTGAATGGTTAGATCTTATATTATCAAGTCTTCTGTGTAGAAGAGGACTGTTGTTTTGACAGAAGCAGACAGAGAGGACTGATCCCCAGGGAATTAAAGAAACCGGGCAATGGGGGGGGGGTTCATATTTGGCTAGGAAGGATCTATCTGTAAGAAAGTCCTTGAAGCAGTTTGCAGATTTTGAACTTGGATTTATGTAGGGAAGGGCATCAGGGACTCAGTTATGACCAACTTGAGTCAAATGCTTTACAGAGGTCTATGAAAAAATGTCAGAGGGGTTAACTACTCTAATCATCTGCTAGAGACCAGACTGCTGTCAAAGTTGATATTCCTCTCCAGAAACTATGTTGGTGACTGGACAGGAACTTGTACTGCTGAATACAGGAAGAACACTAGGAGTACATGACTTTTTTGAAAAGCTTTTCTAAAAGCAGGGAGTGCTGACAGACTGGCCAGAAGTAAAAGTAGTAGGAGAGGTTTGGTAGTTTTTGCAATAGTTTTCCTGTTTCTGTTTTATTCAGGGTTGGGAATATGTAGGAAGAAAGTTAATCAATGAGGTTTTACTAGGTGCTCTTTGCACAGTAAAAGAAATCACAAATGAAACCTGTCAGCTGAGGTTTTACTAGGTGCTCTTTGCACAGTAAAAGAAATCACAAATGAAACCTGTCAGCTGCTGTAGCTCTGCCATGAGGTATGGAATATAAAAGTTTCTTGATCTCTTTTTTGTTAACATACAGACGACAGAAGGGAGGGAATCCAGAAGGATGGGGGCTCCCCAAGGTAGAGATGGGAATGGTTTAGTTTGTTAATACAGACAGATGGGTTTGGCAGAAACAAGGCCTGAGAATTGTTTTCAGAAGTCAAGGTTTGACAGGTTACCAATGAAGTCTTGACTGTGCTTTAGGGGATGAAGTTTGGAGCTTACTTGATAGCATGTGACAAGGTTTACTTTTTCCAGAACTTTAAGAGTTGATAAGCTGACTGCCCTGGCTTTGTGCCACCTAACAGCTTCTTTGGTAAGGTTTCATAGGGTAACAGACCTTTCTCAGTCAGTAGGAATTTTAGACAGTCTCAAAAGCCTTACTTTGTCTCTGAGTTTAAGTATAACATTGAACTCAAAAGTGAACCAATTATTCGTGTGTTGTTTTACTCCTCTGGTAATTAGGAGAATATTTATTTTACAGGCTGATGAGAATGTTTGTAACAGACATGGCTGCAGATTCGGGATCAGAATTTTGTAAAGCAGGGAGAAGAACCTAAAGAATTTTGGAGTGACTTCAGCTTAGATATGTTAAATTGAAATTTTGGATGAGAGGAAATCATTCTTGAGATTTATTTAAGGGATGTACGAGTGAGACAGAATGAGAAGACACGAGACAGTGGTCACTGAAGCTAAAGGGAAGAAAGGCAGGAAATAAAGTGTATGATATTTGTTATAAGAAGGCCCAGAAGAGAATGTTTCAAAATTTTAGGTTTGGATGCACAATTCTATAACATTTTTTAAGTCAAGGTCAGTTAAAAATATACCAGTGTCAGTTTATAAATGGCGAGGATGTTAAGTTTCTCACAGTAATAATACATAGGGGTGTAGTGGTATCAACTACAATTTTAATGAGGTTTTGGTACCTGTTCATGTTGGATGGGGGTGGGACGTGGCCACGGTCTAGTAAAGTTTGTGAAGAGCCTTAGGTACAGATAAGCCAGTTTGGGTCATGGTCCTTTAATTTTAATTTTCAAAGTCTAAGAATGATGACAGATGCCAAAGGAAGATCTGTAAAGGAATAATGCTCCTCTGCCAGTTCTTTCCCTAAGTTTGGTACTGTATAGTTAAGAACAAACTAGAAAAAGGTGATGCAAGTTAGGGATGCCGCCTTTAAACCAGGATTCAATAACTGCAACTGTATTGGGGTTGTATATATTGCAAAATACATCAAGTTGTTCAAGTTTACTGTTGATGTTATCTGCATTTAACTGTGGTATTGTTTGGGGGCAGACTGAGGTGAAGGAAAGTTCAGTTGAGGGATAGATAGGCCTTGTTTAGGTTCAGTATGTTGCTTGCTATTGGACTGCCACGGTGGTACGGTGGTAGCATTGTTACCTCACAGCAAGAGGTTCTCCTGTTCGATTCTCGGCTTGGCTTTGGAGTGCCTTCTGTGTGGAGTCTGCATGTCCTCCCTGCGGTTGGGTAGCGTTCGAAAGACATGCGTGCGTAAATGGGCATGCCTTCATTGAAGGTTGGGCATCGAGCTGGCAACTCAGCGTTTCGTAAAAAAAATCTACTGCTAATCATTAGCGGATCGGAGTTCCACTGTGGCGACCCTTTACTGGGAAAAAGCCGAAAGACAAACAACAACATGTTGCTTGCTACTAAACAATAGTAGCAGTACTTGGTAATCTTGGTAGAAGTAATCTGAATGTTAAGCTAGAAAGGCATTTTTTATTTAACATGGGGTACATTTTTGTGGCACTAGAGGGTTTGCAGGGGATGTTGAATCTTTTTTGTGTGAGTGTAAACAGTGAAAGGATATGTGAGACTAGGTAAGGATGATAGTTGGGGAAAGGATGTTGAAGAAGGGTCAATAGAACAATCACTGTGGGGCTTGTGGGGCTTTCTATTAGACTGAGGATTTTAAAGTGTTTAAGGGGGAAAATACAAAAATATGAGTACAGACTAGCTGCATTTCATTGTAAGTGCATGTAACTTATTTAGAGAGAGGCTGAGAGCCAAGTGAAAAGCAGTAAAAAAAATGCTTGGGCGAGGTTAGACTGATGAGTGTCATTAGAGAGAAAGATAAGGGAGGGGAACTGAGAACTATTACGTACATCAAGTTCAGTAGATTAACGTAGAAAAGGGATGAGGAAAAGAAATGTGGTACACGAATAAGAGACTGCAGGATGTACAAAGTGGACAATGAGAGTGTTTGGGGGGGATTTTGAGCTATAAAGAAAATTACGTGGGGGTGGAAAAGTGAGGTAGGTGGTAGACGGAGTGAAGTGAGACCAAGAAGGCAAGATCCCTACCAGGAAGTGTGCAACAAGCCAGAACATAACTACAGTCTCAATAGATAACCCCCAATTACTAACAGCAAAAAAGCTGTTAAAACACAATAAAGAAAAAAAATGGTGTGTGCAAGTCTGGGGGGCTTTAATGCCCAATAAAGGAAAAAAATGGGTAGAGAGTGTTAATGAACAGTGTGTGTGTGTGTGTGTGTGTGTGTGTGTGTGTGTGTGTGTGTGTGTGTGTGTGTGCGCGCGCGTTTTTTTTAGGGAGGAGATTTTGTGTTACAAAAGCAACCACATAACAGCATAACAGAATGCAGTACTGCAGCTCCACAGGTTAGAACAGGTAAACAAATGCAAGCAGAAGCTTTCTGCATCAGCTATTACTACACAAACTGTTACGGCTTACATCATCTTCTTCTTCTTTCTGCTTTTGTACCTGACCTTATTCATCTACGAAGATTTTAAAAATCAGAAGCTTGATTAAAGAATCTGTCTTCTTACTTTAACTGCACTTCTATGTATAGATAAGAATCCAACGCTTAACTCCCTGCAACTTCAGGCATATAGAGATGCCCATTTCACTTGGGACAGCAACTCTTAAGTCTGCAGCAACCACCTTAAGGTGTTTCAAAAGGGGAGTGAGGGCAGGAGGGAAAAGGGGACAGTAATGTACACAAGGACAAGGGCATTTGGGGAAGCAGTAATGTAATAAAAGATCTGATATGCAGCATTTACTAAGGTAAGAAATAGAAAATGTAACTACCACAAAATGAATCCAGAGCTCATCATATTTTGACAGAGGAAAACTTAACATAAAATGGCTATCAAGAACAGACAAGTTCTACAGCAGAAAAGGGAGGAGGGCAAGAACAGACAAGTTCTACAGCAGAAAAGGGAGGAGGGCAAGAGGAGTTGGACCATTACTGCCTAGCCTGAGAAGCAAAGGAATCAAGGGCAAGGCACAGACAAAAGGCAAGAAACATAGCTTGAGGCCATAGGACATCAACTGAACAGGTTTAGGAACAGAAAAAAAAAGGAAAATGGAGGAGAAACACATGCAGGATATCAATGGAAAGAAAGGAGGAAACTAGCATGGGAAAACTGTATCTGCCAAGTTGAGCAAGCATTCAGATCACACTGTTGTGCCTGGTTTGGCGTAAACAAAATTCAGTAAAAAATTATTTAATAAAGCATTTTTACTAAGGTGATAATAGATTGAGTCTTCAGTGAAAAAAAATGAAGTGGGCACTCAGTTGAGGCTCTTTATTTAAGAAAGTAACAAACAGAAAGAAAGCAGAAGAGGATGGAGTGAGAAACTAATTGCTGAGATGTCTGGGGCTTGCAGAATGATGCTAGTGATGAAAATGCCCTAAATTATGAATCTGTTACAACAAGTTCAAAATAGTATTTTGTCATCTCTTTGTCTGAAAATTTACCTCTACCTCCTGGAAATACAGTTATCACTAGAGAAGCAAGAACTGAGCGCACAAATTTCTTGATTACATTTTTAGTCCACACAGCACTGCATCTGTTCCACGACAAAGAACAAAAGTGACAAAATATAAATTGTGAACATTTACAAAATGTACTCACATTTTTCTGTTCAAATCCTGTATCAATAACATACTGGATATTGCCAACAGAGAACGAAGAATCAGCTAGAGAATTAGAAATTATTACTTTCCGTCGATACCCTTTCTCTCCGGGCTCAAATGCTTCGTAGATTTTCTGAACAGCACCTCCCATCCCAGAGTGCAACGGAATGGGAGTCAACTCCCCTAGAAGAGGGTTCAGTGCAACTCCTTCTGTCTTGACAGCATCACAACAGTCATGGATTTCCTGTGAAAGCAATATCAATTAAAAAAGTCACACACATACCAATAAAATCAAACAAAGAAACTACTCAAACAACAAAGATGAAGTACGTGAGCTAGAAGTTGACATGTATCCAAACTAAAATGAAAAAATGAACACCAGTTCAAGAAAAGAAGTTACCCAATTACTCACCACCATAACAAGGCTTCAAGACTGTGTCTAGTGTGATGCTGTCCACATATGGCAAGAGCTTAATTTAATGTCCAACTACAGTGAAAGCTTTCTTCCATAAGCAAAAAAGCATACATTATTACAAATAGTTGCTGTGCAGGTAGAGTTAAAATAGGTAAATGAGACTGTGCAAAATCAATTCTCAGACAGCTTCCAAAGCTTTAGGGCATCTTCCATACACTCAAACCATTAGTTAAGCTGAAATGACTAAAATACCAGGTTTGGGAGTTATGCCAATCATAGTTTGTATGCAAACTGAAAGAGGGAGGCTAAAGCCTTGACAGGGACAATGCTGGAAAAAATAATAAAAAAAAAATAAAGATCCATACCTTGGCATGAAATACACACAAAAGGTGGATGCAGAGGCTACTGCAGTAGAGATCACTTGAACAGCTACTGTTATGGTAAGTTTACTTACACAACTGTATTATGCCCATGGTATGCATCACCACTGCATGGAAAGATTGCCACAGTTTATACAGACAGAGGGTAGTTCCTGGAGAAAGGTCCTAGCAAAGCCTGTCCTAGACCTGGAGAAGGAAGTGAGCTTATGCTGCTCTGTGGGGGGAAAAATGCACACGAGGACCGAGTTGCTCCTTCTAGGCACCATCTGGAATCAAACACTTTCTAAAAACCCATAGATGAAGCCAAGGCTCTGGTAAAATGAGTCTTCTCCCTTCCTGGAATTATTTTATTGTGGTGTGTATAGCAAAAGGTAATTCCATGAGGCAATAATTTGGAAATGGTCATTTCTGACACAGGTTGTCTTTTTCATACCTTCACAAGAAAAACTGATTGGAGATCTTTGAAGTTTTTATTCTGTCAAGGTATTGCCAGAGTTGTCTGTGGAAAGCCAAGCTACAGAGTATCCTTTTCTCGCTCATTTTTAGGTTTCGGAAGGAAGACAGGAAGGAGGACAGTTTGGCTAATGGTAAACTTGGATACCACAATAGGCATAAATGAAGGATTACTTTTTACGGAAACTCTATTTTTTGTGGAAAATGAGATAAGGTTGACCCCAATAAGGGCCTGCAATTCAGACACTCTCCTTTCAGATATGACAGCAATTAGTAACACTGCTTTCCATGTCAAGAACTTCAGGGCTAACCTGATGAGCTGGTTAAATGGAGCAACAGTTAGTTTGTCTAACACAAAATTCAGTTCCCAAGAAGAAGCCATCTGTTTTCTGGGAGGTTGCATATGCAACACCATTTCAACATTATTTTCTCACACGATTGCATTGAAAAAGAGGATCCAGGCAGGCATACTGACATGGCTGATGAATGAAGCTTGATTGTGGAGTAAAGCAGGTCACAAGACAGGAGCTCACACAAACAATGTAGAAACTGAACGGGTGGTGTCTCTTTTCTTGGCACCAAATAGTAAATTTTTTCCATTTACTAATATAAGATTTTCTAGTAGCAGATTTTCTTGCATCCTTTAATACCTGCTGCACATGCTTAGAAAACTGATGCCTAAAAATATTAAGATTCTGTCATCCAAGCAGACAGCTGTAGTTGTTCGGCGATGGAATGCATCAAATACCCCAGTCATGGGTGAGTAGATCCAGTCTGTGGTAAATGCCCTTGCTGTTCCAAAAGAAGGGAGAACCACTGTTGCATGGACAAGAAGGGAGTCACCCCAATGATCTTTGCAGAGTCCTTATGAATATTAGTGAAAAGGGTGGAAAGCATATAGGAACGTTACTGTCCAAGTAAAATAAAAAGCATCTGTCTTCCAGTCCTTCTAGCATGAGGACCTGGAACAAAATTTTGCCAACTGATTGTTATGAGTGGAGGTAAAAAGATCTACATGAGGTGTTACTCATACAGCTGCATCAATTCCAGGAAGATTCCCGGATTTAATTTCTGATTGTGTGGTTCTTTCCTGGTCTTGCTCAACTTATCTGCTATACAACTTTATTCTTATGGTAATATGCCTGTAAAGTGAGACTGTGTTGAAAAGCTATACTCCCAGACCAACACAGTCAGTTTGTAATAAAGGCACAATCATATTCCACCATGCTTATGTAACATATTACTATGGTGGTGTGTGTTAAACACCTGTAAAGGTCCAGGGGACCACAAACAATAAGAGAGTTGAGAACATCTATAAGTGCCAACATCTCTTATACTTATGTGTTATAGTCATCTTTTCTGTTCCAAAGACCCTGTACTTTTATCCGCAGAGAGTCAATGCTCTTCAAGAAAAGTCTGAGGCATCTGTTGTGCTGGGGCTGGGAGGGAGAATGGGAGACCTGGATTCTGATACACATGGCATCTCCACAAAAACGTTTTCTTATTACACCCCAAAACTAGAATCTGAAAAGTTAGAGGATATTAGGACCATACAGATATCAGGTACCTATGGATTTTTCTCATAAAGGAGCTTGGCAAGAAGTGTCATGATAATCATAGATACAATGAGACTCAGAATCCTGAGGAATTCCCTGGTAGATGAGCAGTCTTGGAGGGAAAACTCAGAAATAAATCTGCATACAGATCTACTTTTTCTTGTGAAAGAAAAACCCTTTGAGCAAAGATGTCAAGGAGACAGCCTAGGAAAACACTCTAGTGAGGAGTCAGACCAGATTTTTGTATGTTCTCTTGGAATTCCAGTATAGGAGATCATTTACCAAGTGAGAGAAAAAAGACACTACAAAGATAACCAGGTTGCCTAAAAATGGAAATACCTTGCAGTCTACAGTAAGTTATCATGGGAGCTAGATACTTTGGAATATCCTTGCAGTTCTGGATAGAACAAAGGGTAATGCAAATAAATGTGATCCAAAGAAAACTTGAGGAAACATCTGAAGTCTGGATCTGCTGAAATGTAATAACATGCATCTTTTTAAATCTAAGACTACCAGAAAACTCAGATGGAAAATAAGAGGTAATAAAATGTAAAGGTCTCCAGACAGAACTTGTGCAATTTTTATTTATGTTTTATTTTATTTATATTTATTTACCAGGGTACTACACTGATAAATACTGACTAATTTAAGGCTCAGCCTGGGTAAAATGCAAAGCAATTCACAAACTAAAAAAATACAGAAATCTAAGAAATAACACTGTAGTGCAGGATAATTACATACAACATGCATATATACATTCTAGTGAACAAGCACATCTCAATGTACAACCAAGCAGAGTGTAATGTACAATCTACACAATTTTTAAAGTGGGTCAATCTTCAGTAAATATTGAGAGAGGAGAGACTTGGAAATACATTAGGTGATATGTCCTATAGCAGGAGCATTTGGCTTGGATGAAGAACTGTTTTTGAGTTGCTTTCTGAATTTGGAATAAGTGTTTATTTCCTTTAGTCTGATGGGGAGAGCTTGCAAAAAAGTAAAGCAGGGAGAGAGCAGAAAGCAAGTGCAGTGTTATGGAGTTTCGTTCTAGGTTTAATGACAGTTGGTGTGGCTTCTGAGTAGTGTCTAAGTTTGTATGAGGAATTCTTTCATGAAGTCTAGATGCAAGGGGAGTAAATGTGTGCAGCTGAAGTAGTTTGTGGAGTCAGGATCCTAAAGGTTGTTGGCAAAGGATGATTAGTAATTTTCTTTTCTATGGCTGGAAGAACAACCTAGGAACTGGGAGGTTCTTCCATGGTTAATCCAAAAAAGATGCACGATTCTCTTGAAGCCTTGCAACAGCAGTCAGTAAAATAGGTAAACAGTAAGTCCCCCCCCCAAAAAAAAAAACACATTAAAAACATTTATACTCACCCAACCTTCAGAAGTAAAACAACACAACTTTTACCTGTGTAAAATGTAGTTTAAAAATTACAACTTTTTATCACAAAAGTAAACAAGTGATGGTCCCGTTTAAAAGTAATTAAAAAAAGTCATATGTCAGTCATTCAAAACACTTTTTCTTAGCTATGAAATTATTCTGTCATGAAAAGTAAGTGGAAGTTTTTTTTTTCCCCTGAAGGGAACTTGTCTGTCTACCACTGGATCAGCTTTAGCAGACTGCCAATCAGCAAAAGCCCACAAGAGGAGCGCTCTTTGAAGGCAAAAAATTCTGAAAGGGTTAGTGCCTATACCTGACTTTTTAATTAGTATGGGTAAGTGGAAGATGGCCTGAAATTTTGGAAGCTGGCCTGCTGTTACATTCTTAGCAGGATATAATCCCTATTGCAAAAGCTTTTACAGTAGTGATCTAGATAGTGAACATAATAAAAAAAAATGCATGCTACTAAAATTAGCGCTTGTAAAACTGCACTGTCAACTTCAAGAGCCTCTATAGCAAGCAGCACCTGTAGGACAAAATTGTAATCAGTAACTTCCTCCTGAAGGAGTCAAGAAGTGAAAACTGTATGAATACTGAGGAAGAAAGGCGTAGTACACGGTAGACCTTACACTAAAACTCCCAGGTTCACAGTCCTATCAAATGAAGCTCTGTTCCTAGAAGGCTCCTGTTTCTTCACTGACAAGATGGCATGATACAAAAAAAAATGTTCTGTTCATCCAAATGAAGACAGAGCATACCTGGCTTATCTTTGTTTCCATTTAAATGCTGTGCTGAGCAAGATGCAAGCAAGCATCTTGCGGGGAGGTTATCAGTATATGAAAAAAAAATCTTAGTATGTTACAAGGGTGGCTATAGCAAAAGTAATTACCAGGTAGAGCTGATTAGCTTCTAGACTGTACCTTTAAATTAGAGGGTAGTTCACATGCCTAATTTCTTGGATCTCAGATACTATTAAGATGCTATGGGTCCCCCCTTATCTGTAGGGGGGTCTTTTTGAAGTAATGATTGGGCCTAGATTGGGGGGGGGGGCAAGCCTAAGGAAGGATCATAATAGTTCAACAGAAGTGATGCTTGGTTGCTCTTAAAAAGATTATCAAGCAGATCTCATCAGGGCTGGCTGAACAGAATGCCTTCCCATAAAGACATATTCAGGATGACATGTGTGAGCTTATCCTTGAGGAAGGAAAGCCTCAGCTAAGTCAGCAGCAGCAGACATGTGCCTGACCTGCAGCTTTAGATGTAGCACTGGTGCATTTAAACCTACAGGAGGCTATGTGGAAGGCCCACTGTGGAAGCAAAAAAACAGAGTCTTGATCATAGCCAAGTCTCACGGAGGTCTGAAAGCTTTTCTAGCACCTCAGCCCTCAGACTAGCGAGGAAGCTGAACAGCTAACACAGGGAAAGAATCCAAGCCTTAACATGGCAGAAAACATCTTCTCCCCAGCCTGTATAAAATGTTAGACTTCTTGGCAAGGTTACCAGATTTTGTGATCTCTAGGTGCTGTGCTGAACCAAAGACATCACACAAGAAACCATTCTAGTATGACTGGCCAGGACTTCACAAGGCATCAGACATCTTAAAATCACAGTAGTAGCATTTAGGTGGCTCCAGTAACACAACATGCATCACTGATCACATGTACTATAGGGTGTGTGTGTGTTGGGGGGATTGGGGGGGGGGCAGACCATGCATTTTAAGCTTCTTCCAAAGAACAGGTAATTTAATTAGGAGGTAAAGAGGGAAAAAGTGCACATAATCTTCATCACTTGCAAGAGATACTGATGTCTCACAGCTCATATAATATGACTCAAAAGGCAAAGGGGCCTCAACCTCCCCATTTCTGGAATGGGTATGCATGTGTACAGACGTGTGAAGATGAGAATGTGCTGATCAAATGTTATGAATTAAGTGGCAGTGCAATGACACTCAGGAGCACACATGCTAATAGCAGCACTGGGATAAGAGAAGCCAGCACTAGACTCAGTGCTTGTGTCAGTCCATGTTCTCTATGACCCCCTCCCATATGCAAGGAAAGGACACATAAGGCTGCTAAGAAGTATCTCAAGTTGAGAACCCGGACTAGGAATAGTAAGCCCTGCTGGATCCTGGAGGAGGAGAAGAGTCCTCAATTGCCACCACTGAGTCATGGCCAGTAGACTCCAGGAACTACTCCCAAGGAACATAATCATCGACCCCCAACCCCTTTCCACATTTCTCTACATGGGATTGAGGTGTCAACATAACTGTCACTGTCACTCTCTTACCTTCAACAGACATGACTAATTGTCACAGATAGTCTCTCACACAATCCATACATCTCTTTGCTGGATGCCCTCTCTTCCTCTTGCCCTCTTTCTTGTCTGTCCCAAATCTTCCATACCAGATTATCTTCTGCTTCCCTGTACGTGTGACTAAACCACAATAATCTGTTTTCTGACTATCTGCAATTGGGGCTTTTGAGCGTCTGCTCTGATGTCCTAATTTCTTTGCTTGCCCTACAGCGTGCATCCTAACACCTGCCTCAGGGACTTCCATCACCTCTCTAACTTCCGCAATTGCTCTGTCTTCACTGCAGAGGTTTCTGTACCATACAGTAGGACTGGTAACACCACTGCTTTGTACACCTTACTTTTCAACTTCTTTGGCATTCTTCTGTCACAAATTACCCCTGACACACTGCACCAGATGACTGCATCCCCACTGATTCTAGCTTTGAACTCCTCATTCAGACTTCAGTTCTCCCTAACCACTCTTCCTAAATAAGTGAAGCTGTTAGCCAGTTCTATTATATCCCCTCTTCAGATTTCCCTCATTTGATGCCATTCCAATGTGTCTTCAATTTTGTTTTCCATTCCCTTACCATTTGCTGATGTTTTTGTTCAGTGTGTGCCTGTAATGCTTCATTGGCTGCATACAGCAACTCTGTTGATCTTTCCTCCTCCAACCTGTTTGCTATTGTAGTCCATCACCACTATGAACAGCAGTGGGCTCAGAGATGAACCCTAACGTACACCGCTCCCACTGGAAACCCTATGTGGGTCTGAACACTGCTCATACTTGTACATAAGACTGCAATAATTCTACCAAGGTTTCTCAGACTTCCAGTTATCACCGGACTACCCTAATCAGCTTTCTTGGAACCTTGTCATATGTTTTTCTCCAAGCCTAGGAATGTCCAGTTGACTCTTTCCTCATGTCTAGCATCTTCTCAACTATATGTGCCACTGCAAATATCAGGTCCATTGAACTGCATACTGATCTGGATCTGTATTGCTCACTTCCCATCTTACTTTCAACTGCCCTGGGTCATTCGTCAATCACCCTCTTTAGACCTTTCATGCAGTATGACAGGAGTTTGACACTTCTACACTGCCCACAGTGTGAATTCACCCTTTTGTCTTGTACTCTGGCACTAATATTCTTATTCGCCAGTCATCTGCTATATGCCTCTCTCTCCACACTGCTATAAGTATCCTCTGAAGCCCTTTCTCCCATAACTCACCCAACATCTTGATCATATCTGCTATGACCTCATCCAGTCCTGTGGCTTTTCATGACTTCATTTTCCTTACTGCTGTCCTTACTTCTAGGGTGAGCAACAAAAGTGCTGGTACAGTGCCTTGTTCTTTGCTTCCGCAACCGCTCTCTTAACTACTTTGTTAGCCAACCAGAGTTCTGTCTTAGCCTGATCTGTCTTTTCTACCTCCCACTTTTTCCTGCACTCCTTTCTTTACTTTGATGACTGGAATTCTGTATTCCACTACCAGCTTTCCTTATGTACCTTACTTCCACACCTGGCTCGGACACACATCTGTTCTGCAGTTCTCACACATACTGTTTTGAGGCGACATCATTCTTCAGCTCCACCTGCCTCCTCCTCTTCTTGAGTTGCTTCAGCCCTGAATAGTTTCCCTGAAGTATTTTGCTTTCTCTCCAGTCAATTTTCAGGTCTTCAGCCTAGTCTCAGTCGACCCTGGAGTCTTCTCTGACCACAGCTTCCAGTGTGATAGTAACAAACAGCAGTTTATGCTGTAGGTCAAATGTTTCACTGGAGGTGACTTTATAATTGTTGCTCTACCCTAATGCCCTGTCTTTACTAGGAGGAAGTCTACTCGAGTTGCATGTTGAGTGTTCTTTGCATTTGATCTTTTGCCTGTCTCTCTTGTTCAACCTAAGTCCAGAATGGCCTCTCCTTCTTTATTACCGACGCCTTCACCCATGTGGACCCAGCCAGTCCTCATATCCTGTTCTGTCTGTTCAGATATGTGAATTTAGGTCCCACATTATTAAAACTAACTCATGTTGTTCTGATTTATCTAGTAGGTCCTGAAACTGCTATCTGAGTGCATTCTTTTCTTCACTATCACAATTGTGCTGTGGGCACAGACTGAGATTATGAATAGTGACATATTCTTAAACTGCAGTCTAACTGCTATAAGTCTGTTTCTAAATTCAGTGACATGCCTCGCTGTCTTCTGAAGCCTCTCCCCAGCCACAATTCCCACACCATTTCTAGTCTGTCCTACCCCTGTGTAGCAGACGCTGGATCCCAAGCCAAGTGGTCTTTTCTGCACTGTTCCTCCATCTTGTCTCTTGAATACAGAGGATGTCCAGCCTCCTCCTTATCATGCCATCCACTTTCAAGTTGCATCCTGTCACTGAACCTATATTGAGTGTAGCAAACAGAAGTTATGTACTTACCATAACTTGGCATCTGTGTTGTCCAATTTCTTTATGCCTCACTACTGGGTCTAAGGATCCAACTCAGCCACTTCTCAAGACTTACAATCAGAACCTCAAGCTCCTCCCTCTTCCATAATGCCTTATTCCTTCTCTAATCCCTCAGATCGAGTTTGCTGCCCTCTTAAAGGTAATTCATATCTATAAAAATGGGAACCAAAATATATGAGACCACACTGGAGCTCAAACTAGGAACCTATGGATTTCCATATCCTCTCGAGCACTCTCAGCTGTTTTAGGCTGGGGGGTGTTGGGTGGGACGTGAGGCATAATGAAATTGGATAACACAGCTTCTAATCTGATGTTGTCCATTTCATTCTGCCTCACTACTGGGTCAGCGTCCCCAGCTATGAAAACCCTGGGTGGCCCTCAAGGAAGGATATGCCTGAGCACTGCAAAGCCAAAGGATGCTCTGTTTCTGGAAATAATGTCCAACGTATAATGAGAGATAAGGGTATGAGGCTTGTACCAAGTTGCTGCTGTACAAATTTCATCAACAGGAGTTCAAGCCAAAAAGGCAGACAAGGTAGACATGTACCTGGTGGAATGAGCTCTGAGAGACAGGGAAGTTGCATGCCATTCCTAGAGTAGACAGTAGAAATACAATCAGTAACCATTTCGCTATGGTAATTTTGGATACAGCCTGACCTAATCTATTGGTGAAAAGTAGATGAACAACTGTTCGGATTCTCTATGTGGTTTCATTCAATGTAAGTAGAAACACAACTGTCTGTGCACATACAGCAAATGCAGCATATATTTGCCCTTACTGGAATGATTTGGGAAGAATACAGGCAGATAAATGGCTTGCTTAATATTTATCTCTGTAGCAACCTTAGCTATAAAGCAAGGGTCAGTTCCAAAGGAGACTCTATCCTTGAAAAAGGTAATGTAAGGTGGCTGGGAAGATAAAACTTGCAATTCCAACACTCTTCTTGCTTAAATAATAGCCACTAGAAAAACAGTCTTCCAAAACAAAAATGTTATGTCATACAAGCTTGCAGGCTCAAAAGGTTTCTGAGTAAGGCCTTGAATCAGAACAATGAGATCCCAAGGAGGAGACAGATATTTTATCAGAGGTTTATGTTGAAAAACTCCTCTCATGAAAGCCCTACACAACCTTGATGTTGAGAGAGAAGAGGAAAGATTGTTGCCCTTCCCTACATGAAAATTCACAATAGCTGCTAGTGGTAACTTTATGGTGGAAAAACTAACCCCCTGTTGAAAAAGTGAGCTGAGAAGCATAAGAATATCTGAAATAACAGCAGAAAAACGATCAATATTCTGTTCTGATGCCCAAATGGAAAATCTCTTTCATTTACTATTATACACTTTTTTGGTGGAAGGCTTCTGAGAAGTCAGTATAATCTCCCGAACAGGGGAGGCTAGCCTGGACTTTTGAAGAATCATTGAAAGTGGAGAAACCAAGTGGTTAGTCTGAGGGATTGGAGATTGGGGGTCTGAAGTTCCAACAGATAGGAAATTAGACCCTGCCTGGGATCTAGTATCCATGGGGGATACTGGCTGTAAGACCACAGGAAGGGAAACCATACCTGATGAGGCCAGAAGGGGGCAATGAGGATCAGAGTGCTCTTCAACCTCCTGTTTTTCTGCAAGACTTTGGGGATCAGGGGACTTGGAGGATAAGCATAGAGAAGACCAGGGGGCCAATCATGGACTAAAGCATCCCTAGGTGACTCCCCCAGAGGTGGGATCAGAACTAAGTACTTGCTGCAGTTGTTTATGGGACAGGAAAAGAGTTCACAGCAAGGTTGGCTCCAATGGGTGAATATCTCATTCGCTACTGACTGATTCAGGGGCCACTTGTGTGAACTCAAGATCAATCTGCTAGGACTGTCCGCTACAATGTTGGACTCCCCCAGGATGTGTGTTGCAGTGAGAAAGCGGTTTGAAGAGATCGCCCATTCCCAAACTCTCATGGCCTCCTTGCACAAAAGGTATGATCGGGTTGCCCCCTGCTTGTTGGAGATAGTTTGTAAGCATCCACCACTGTCGATGACGCCTGCAGATCAGAGTTAGCCTTCGTGGAAGCTGACAAGAGAGGATACAGGATAGACCATTGGATGGCAAGGACCCACTGGAGAACTCACATGAAGAATCTTGCTAATAGTACCAGAAGGATGGCAGCTGACATGGATCCTAGGACCATCAGAACCAGGCAAGCTGTTGGGTTTGGTGTATCCAGTAACAGTTGTACCTGCTATCTCAAAGATCTTATTCTCTGTGGAGGAAGGGCAGCTATCTGTGCTACTCTGTTCCACTGCTTCCCTATAAACTCTATGTCCTGTATAGGGAACTTCAGGATTATTCTATTCGTAAACAAAAGCTCAGGTAGTGGCCAACCGGTACTTGCAAACTGCTTCTGCTTCGGGCTCCTTGGCAAGAAAGACTGAAAGAATGGCGTCGGCTGCCTGTTTTTATACCCCTGATGACCTGATGTCAGTCCTGGAGCGACAGCAACTGACACAGAAATACTAAGTCTCTGGTATTCGGGCTGACTTGAGGGCTACCTGCAGGCAGATAACCCAAGTGTGATGACTGCAACAGTGAAACACGAAGATCATCATCTTTGACTTTGCCAAATTCACTGTAATTCCCAGGCAGTTGAAGAGTTGTAAAAAACCTGGATGGCCTGAAGTCACCGATGCCTTGTAGGTGCTGTCAGGAGCCAACTGTGTAAGTATGGAAACACCTGGAATCCTTGCAGACAAGGTGGGCTGCAACCACTGTCATGCATTTGGTAAACACACAGGAGGGGGTTGCGAGACCAAAGGACAGTGCTCTGAACTGGTAACGGTTGCCTCCCAGCCAGAAGTGCAGGTGTCTCCTGGAGCGCCTATCTATTTTGATATGATAACACACATCCTGGAGATTTACATAGCACTTCTAACGGTCTCCTTGCATACAAGTGTCAGTATGGACTGTGCCATAACCATGCAGAACTTCAACAACTTTACAAACAAGTTCAGACTGCTCAATTCTAAGATCATTCGAAGGACCCCTGTTTTTTTTTGGCACCAAAAAGAAGCATGAGTAAGTTCTGCATCCTTGATGTTCAGTTGGGACCTCCTGGATGACATTTTTGCTAGACATTTCTGAACCTCTATGATGGCATTCTCCCTCTGACTGGGTGGCACATCAGGGAGGTATCTCCCGGAACTGGGAGGAGAAAGGGAAAAGGGAATAAAGTAACCTCTGGAAATGATATTTAACATCCAGTTGTCATTTGTTAGGTTTGCCCAGGCATCTGGGTGTAAGAATGGTCTGCCCCCAACTGCCTCCAGAGTAAGACAGCTGGGTAATGCTTCAGGAGTGCTGGTAGGACATGTCGGAGAAAGGTTCTCTACCACCCTGGTTCTGTGGACCCACTCTCCCTCAGGAGAAGTCTCTATCCTTAAATCCTCTTCCTCTAACTCTAAAGAGGATTCATCCTGCAATTCAAGGAAAGCTCCCTGGGACTTATGGAACCAAATCTTCTTCTCACTCCATTGGTTCCTAGAAAAGGTCCATTGGAGCAGGAAAATGTGATCCCTATGGTAGATAAGGTCTTTCCCTCCTGCTCTCTGCAGGTAAGAGTTTCTTTAACTGATGGTCCAATCAAGGACACCTTAAAGGGGTCCACAAACCCACAAAGCCTCATCCACCCATGTCTCCTAATGGCTATGCCTGAACCGACTACTCGAGAGGTTCCTTCCACAGCATGAGAAATTAACCTCATTGAGGAATTAGCAATGGATGACATAGTAGTCAGTTGGGGAGCTACCTTCTCAAGGTCGTTCTCCAACAATGACTCGGCAAGAGAGTTAGTGAGTTCCTTGACCAGATCTCTCTGGAGATGCGTAAAGTGAGTCAAATAATTTAATGCTCTCAGTGTAAAGATAGCTGAGGCAAACATGCTATTCCCATGCCTGTCCAAAGCCCAAAACTTTTTTGAGGAGATGAACAGAGGAGCGCTGTTCATCTAGCTCCTTCTTAGTGGCTTCCAACACCACAACGGCATCAACTGGGACACCTTTTCTCTAGTATGGGGGATCACTAGGGGAATTGAGATATTTGTCTGCGTGCTTAGGGATGGGCTCCTCATTGTCTGGCTCCTTCCACGCCTGGCATGAGATCAGGTCAATGAGCTCGTCCACCAGTTGGATTACCCAGGATGTAGATGGATCTGTCCCGAAGGCCTCCAGAAACACTTACTCCTTGGAGGAAGGGGGTTGGGATGACCAGCCACCCTTTTGTTAAAATATTTCCAAAATATCTCCGAAGGAGATATTGTCAGGTGGACATTGGTGGGGACCAGTCAGTGTCCTCTGCCAACAACTCCAGAAGGGAGTTTAAGTGCTTTCTCTTTCACCATCTCTTCCAATGAACCTCCCTCATGGGACACTCAGGAGAGAACTAGAAGACAGGAGGATCCCTTGCTGGAGGTAGGCCTGGAAGCTCTCCTGGAGGGGCTGACTAGAGACAGGATAAATGTGTGCAAAGCTCGGATCAGAGGAAGACTGGGTGGGATCTGGGAGATGAGGGGCCACTTCTCACAGTCTGGAAAAAGCCCTCTCTGCCACCTGGAAGGCAGATGAACCCGGGGAAGCTGGTTCCTTCTCCCTTGGAGCCAGCATTAGCAAGGGGAAGAAGGAGGAAGCCATCCCTGATCTGACACCTCCAGAAAGCACCAGGCCCAAATGTCAAGAACTGAAGCCCCCAAGGGGCAGGGAAGTCTCCAAAGGGTCAGAGATGAGACCAACTCTGTGGAGTCAGCGCTGCAAGGGCATCAGAACTGACTAGTCTGTGATGCAGCATGAGTCAAAGAAAGGAAAATTCTACACTCCAACGATGGCCCACTCAGGAAAGCCAGAACCTGAAGTTCTGAGACTATAGGCTGGATCAGAAGAGGAGACTGAGGTACTGGTGTTGAAGCTCTCATGGATCCCACATGGGTCAGAGATGGCAAAATCCCCAACTGAAAACTCTGCATCATCCTGTCCATATCTGAGTGTGACAACTGAGAGGCTCTTGAGAAGACTGAAGTGTGGGTAGACTTGACCACAGATAGGCTGGTCTGAGTGGTCAGGGCTGGAGAGGGAGATTTGCTCCAACATGAAGTCTGACTCTGGGACCTCCGATCCAAGTGTTTCTAACCCCAGGAGGGTTTGTCCTGAGATGGAGAGGGTGTAAGAACTTACCATAACCTTAGATGTCCTTCTCTTTCATGTTCATAGGTAGGTACTAGGCTATTGGTCCAAGGGTCTATGTAAGCCTAGCCAACAAGGTTCCCTGGCTTACGCTATCCAAAAAAGTTATTTTCCTGTGCCACTGTCGAGCACAGGTTCATAGGTAGGTACTAGGATGTTGCGGTATTCATAACAATAGGGAGGTTACTGCCTGCAGCACCGGACATCCGGCCAGTATACCAAAGTCTTAGGAGCAGGGATACATGTGAAGTTTGATGTCAGAGACATAAACCGACATTGGCTATCAAGATGACGTCTGCATGTACCCCCTTCAGAATGGACTGCCACATACAGTAGTACCCCTGGAAACAATTGGAGAGGAAGGAGGAAGCTTTTCAGACCCACATGTAAGATCAGGCCCAAGGGTGCCTCCTGGAGGCATATGCTAGATGCTGGGGTTTAGTAGATGGAGAGAAATCTGTTCCCTCTTTTTAGTTAAGCAGGTAAAGAGGGGGTTGGGATGTGGGACTGAATACTGCAACGTGGTAGAGAAGGACATCTGAGGTTATGGTAAGTTCTTACACAACTATTCTATGTCCTTCTATTCTCATGTTGCATTATTCATAACAGTAGGGGGAGTACCAAAGCTTTAGATATGAGCCTGGGAGAACGGATGAGGTCCCTGGTCTAAGGCCATGTAGAATGGACCTAGCAAACCCACTTCTTGCTCTTGAAGCCAAATCTAGTTTGTAATGTCTGGTAAGGGTATGGAGTGATGAGCAGGTAGCAGCTTCTAGGTTAGAAGCGTAGTCTAGCCTCTTGAAATCAGTAGAGGAGGGAGCTGCCCTAGTTGAATGAGCCCTCCTGCTTTCAGATAGTGTTTTGTCATGAAAGGAGTAACATGCAGAGATAGCCTTAGATATTTATAAGAGGGAGTCTGTTTAGAGGCTGCCTTCCCCAAGGCCCTTGGGTGAAAGGAGACAAAAAACTGGTCATACAACCTAATGGGTTTGGTCTTGTCCAGATAATACCAGAGTTGTCTATGGACATCTAGGGAATGAAGAGTTCTTTCAGAGGAATTTTGAGGTTGAGAGAGGAAGACAGGAAGGTTAATGGTCTGATTCAATGATAGCTCATTAACTACCTTAGGCATGAAGGAAGGAGTAGTCCTGAGGGAGACCCTGTCTTTATGAAAGATGAGGTAAGGAGGGATGGCCATCAGGGCTTGGATTTCTGATACACTACTGGTGGATGTGAGGGCCACCAGCAGTACTGTTTTCCAGGTACAAAGCAGAGTGGGCTGGCTCAAAAGGAGGTAAAGTGAGTTTTTCCAGGACAAAATTCAGATCCCATGTAGGGGGTATTGGCTTTCGAGGGGGGTTGATATGGAGCACCCCTTTTAATAAGAGCTTAACCTCTAATCTGGATGCCAGAGGAGGTACCAAAGGAAGACAAGTGGAAATGGCAGACAAGTGGACCGTAACAGAAGAGTATGTTAGTCCTGAATGCAGAAGGTCACACAAGTAAGAAAGGACTATGGATACAGGAGTGAGGGTCCTGTTTTTTCTTATGACACCACCTGGAGAATCTTTTCCATTTTGCCACATAATTTCTCCTGATACTGGGTTTCCTGACCTCCTGCAGGTCAGTGAGTATGCCCTCTGACTATAGGTGCCAAAAGGAGATCAAAACCCTATCGCCCATAAAGTGAGTCAGAGATTGCTCACCTGAGGGTGTATTAGGTACCCCTTATCTTGTGTGAGTAGGTCTAGATGGTTGGGTAACCTGTGGTGATTGCCCTTGGATAAAAGGTGAAGAAGGGGAAACCAATGCTGCTTTGGCCAGAAGGGAGTCACCAGCAGGATTTTTTGTTTGTCCCTCAATCTTCAGGAGGACCTTCTGAATCAGCAAGAAGAGGGAAAGGCATAAAGATGCATCCCTGCCCAAGAGAAAGAGAAGGTGTCCACTTTCCAGGCCTGGGGATGTGGATCCCTTGTACAAAACGGAGGCATCTCCCTGTTTTGGAGGAGGCAAACTGGTCTGCCTGAGGAATACCCCACTTGTGCATAAGATCTAGGAACACCTTTCTGTGAAGCATCCATTCGTGAGAGGGTGCAAATGTTCTGCTCAGAGTGCCTGCCATTGCATTCTCTGCTGAAGGTGTACACTGCTAGAAGGTGGATATGCAGGGTTGAGGCTAGAGACCAAATCTGAATGGCTAGGCTGCAAAGAGGATAAGAACTTGTCCCCCGCTTGTTTATGTACCACAAGACAGTCATATTGTCTGTGACTACTTTCAAGGTTCCTGGAAGGAGGGCTGTTTTGAAGATCTGCAGTGCTAAGTAAAGGGCCCTCATCTCTTTGATGTTGATGTGATCCCTTTGCCTGAGCAGAGACCACTCTCCCTGCACTTTGCTTAGTTTTTACTGGTGTTGTAACACTACCCCCAACCCAGGTCTGAAGCATCTGTGAAGATTAGCTGTGAGGGTGGAGATAACTACAAAGGTATGTCCTTGATTGAGATTGATGGCTGTGATCCACCATTTCAACTTAGTAAGGGGAAGGAGATATCCAGAGGATGACAATGTTGATTCCAACGAGTTTTTAGTACCCACTGGATCTTCCTCATATGCAGCCTTGCCAGAGGAAGCATTAATATCAAGAAAGCCATGCAGCGCAGGACTCTCAGAAATTCTCTGGCTGAAAGAGTTTGAAGAGAAAGAAGCTTCTGAAGGTAAAGAGTGAGGTCTCTTTCCTTCTGACAGGGGATGAAGGCTGCTAGCTTGTGGGTTCTTATGCTGCACCCCAGAAAGACTAGGTCTTTTGTAGAGGTCAGGTGAGACTTCTTGTAGTTCACAGTGAACCCCAGGTCTGCCAGGGTTCTGGTCACCAGGAGTAGGTGATGTTGTAGGTAGTGAAGGTCCTGGTGAAGAATTAACAGGTTGTCTAGATATAAGTATATTTGAATGCCCTGTGTTCTGCAGTGGGCAATCACTAGTGCTAGACCCTTTGTAAATACCCTGGGGCTGTGGAGAGCCCAAAAGGTAATGCAGAAAAATGAAAATTTAAGGAAACTGCTGAGAAACGTAGGAATTTCCTGTAGCAGGGGTGAATATGAATGTGAAGATAGGCTTCCTTCAGATCCACAGTAACCATAAAGGCCTGTTGGGGGATAAGGGGAAACAGCAGCTGCAAGGTGAGCATGTTGAAGGTGGGGACCTTGAGGTAAAGGCTGAGTATAGACAAATCTAGAATTGGTCTCCAAGGGTCATCTTTCCTTGAGACCAAAACATCCTTGAGTAAAATCTCTTGTTTACCTGGAGTGGTGGGACCCTTTCTATGGTGCCCTGGGCCTGAAGTTGATCCAGAATAGAGGGGAAAAGATGCAGCTGACTTGAGGGGGGGGCCTGTGGTATCCTCTGGAAGGGGGTAGAGTCCACCAAGTCATAAAACAACCTTTTTCAATTATGGAGAGGATCCAGGCCTCTGAGGTGATCTTCCAACAGGAGGGTCGGGAGACGGTGAGGCGAAGGGACAGGGGGGGTTGAGAGAGAGGTAGTGTGTCTGAGTCACAGTTGAGGGGTTCTGTCATGGTCAGGCAGCCTCTGAAAGGGAGTGTTATTACCGGAGGAAGGAGGTCTAAGGAGTGGAATGTTTCCTAGGTTGCCTCCGTCCTTTAGCCTGTGGTGGAGCAGAATGAGATGACTGCCTCCTAACAAAGATAGCCCTTTCAGAGTAGCTTCTATAGTATCTAGGGATAGGTGAGACCAGTAAATGTTTTAAATTTTGCAACTCCTATCTCTTTTCCTGCAGGGACTTAAGGAGTTCTGTAGATGCTTCACCAAAAAGGGCCTTATTATCTAGTGGTGCATCCAACAACTTGGATTGTACATCCATATGAAGAGGTTGTAGCCATTCCCAAGAGCATCTTCTCAGTACAGAACCTAAGGCTGTGGATTTAGAAGAGGCCTCCACTGCATCATAACTGCACTTAATGGAGTGCTTAGTCTCCTCTGAGGCAGTGGAGAGAAGGAAGTTTAGTATATCAGGCAAGAGGGCTGTAGCCTTTGCAAAGGTGTCTAGAACAAACCTGGCTATGTGGGTTTGATAGTTAAGGGCTCTGATGGCAAGAGTGGAAGAAGTATAGACCTTCTTCCCTAGCCTATCCATAAACTTGCTGTCCTTGTCAGTAGGGAATACGGAGGTAGAAGGCAGCTGCCTACAGGATTTGTCGGCTGAGACTGCTAGGACTGCAGGGTCAGCAGGGGGGGGGGGTTCTTTAACAGGTATTGGTTATCCTGAGGAACTTTATAGAACCTGTCAAGGTGCTTGGAAGCTGGGGGTTGAGAATCAAGGGTCTGTGAAGCAGCCAAAAAAGCATCTTGAAAGGCTGAAAGCAACGGAGGAACAGATGGTGATGGTTGATCCATCTGAAGCAATTCAAAATATCTCTTTTTAGATTCTGAGACATCTGATGCCTGCCATTTGAAGTGTTCTCTCATGAGAGAGATGGTATCTTCAAAAGAAAATTCCTCCCCTGGAGATTCTGGATTGATAGAGTCCTCTTCCTCTGTGTGAGGAAGTCTTTGGAGGATTCAAGTTGAGAGCAGTAAGAAAGGGAGTCTTAAGAGGAGGAGTATTCTTCCTCAGAGTCCTCTAAGTACTGCACAGGAGTAGGAACAGGTGGGGTACCTGTGACTGTAGAGCCTGGAATGCCCTGAAAAGATTTTGGGAGAAAACTTCCCATCCAGGGGCAGATGGATATTCTATATGCTTTAATTTTTGTTTTCTCTTCAGAGAAGTACAAGGATGGGTGGATTTAAAAGCAGACATCTGTGAGGATTGCAGAATAGGAGTAGGACCCTCCGACTCCATGAGCCATGGTTCCCCCTCACCATCAGGGACTGATGGCTGATCAATCTCAGTGGACATACTCAGTGTTTCCATCAAGCCGGCTTCCATTATGGTTCCCGGTTCCAACTGAGAAACACACATCGATAGGACCTTGGGCTAACATCTGCCTCAAGAGTGTCACTGGACTCCTGAGGTGCAGCATGGGCATTGCGCCTAACCTTTTTGGCCTTCTTCCTAGGTGGCTCGTTGGAAGTACCTACCATGCCCTCCATACCCAACGCTAGATGTTGGAGTCTCTGATTCTCAAGATAGATTTTGAGAGCAGCCAGATGGCTGCCAAGAGTTTTAGGCACAACCGATTTGCAAGTATCACAAGACGTATGGTCGTGGGCCTCAACGAGACAAAACCACCACTTATCATGAATGTCCTTGTGTGGAATTTGTCTTCCACAAGCACACTTCCCCTTCCTAGTTGACATGTATATCTGAAATACTAAGGAATAGATAACAAAAAACCCCAAAAGGGGGGCACTTATCTGCAGCGGACGGCTATCAAACGAGCAAACTGCTTCCCAAAGCTGATGATCAGAGGTCCGAAGTTTACTGCGGCAGAAAAGGTCTGAAGGGGATAAGTGCAGATGTCACCTTTATAACCAACATCGGTTTATGGCTCTAACATCAAATGCCACATTTGCCCCCTTGCTCCTAAGACTTTGGTATACTGGCCGGATGTCTGGTGGTGCAGGCAGCAACCTCCCTACTGTTATGAATACTGCAACATGAGAACAGAAGGACATCTTTAGATCTGTATCACTTCCATAGGATCCAAGAAGCCGCTCGGATCCAAAGGCAGAGGATCCAACAGCATTTGTATCTTTGCAGGAGCTGACTCTGCTGGATCCAAGGAACTTCTCGCATCCAAACAGGCACAACAACTTGTAGGATCCAAAGTTGAAGGAGCCAACAATTTTTGGTGCTTCTCATCTCCCGAAGACATGGACCCTGGGGATGCTGAGGGAGCATACTTCTTAAGCTCCTTAGCGGCAGAAGTTTGAGTTCCAGAGGTCGATAAGAGACTTCTCAAAATTAACTTATTGTGACAATTGGCAAGGGCATGGGAAATTAAGGCTGCACAGATGTCACATTTGAGCTCCAGATGCCCCGGCCTGAGACAGTGTACACACCTCTTGTGGGCAACCGACTGGAGAATCTTATGCCCACAAGAAGCGCACCTCTTAAACCCCATAGGCTTGTCAGGCATGCTAAAGCAGAAGGATTAGCACACGCATGCATAAACACAGCCCAAAAAGATAAAGGTCATCTAAGAAAAGCAAGAATACAGTTAGAGAGAGTACAACAAATAAAAAGAAGGAAGTACTGGTTGTAGGAGAAAAGTACAGTTGTGTACCTACCATAAATGTAGATGTTCGAGTGCATTCACTGTTGCAGTCATTACTCTTGGGTTATCCTGCTGGCAGGCGACCCACGGTCGGCCAGAATTCCAAAGTCTAGGTCCGGCGTCGGTTGCTGTCACCTCTTCCCTGACGTCAGTGTGCCAGGGATATAAAAGATGCAGCCGACGCCACTCTCTTCAGTTTTTCTTGCCCCAGATGTCAGGTGCCTCCAAAATAGGCTAAACATATTATGCCAATAATCATGCCAATAATTATGCATGCAGTAAATAAACATTTCCTTCATCTACAAGCAAATACACCACATAGGTTGTATAAGATAGAGAAGTATAGGTAAGTCCCAGCAAAGAGGGGGATGGAGGGTGGGTAACCTGGACAGCAACAGTGAATAAATACACTCTAACATCTATATTTATGGTAGGTACACAACTGTACACTGAAAAAGGCTGCAGATAAAATGGACCAAGTAAAGCACAGTTACCTGACCAATATTCACTCTTTAAAGTAAAGTCCAAATGGTAAAAAGTCCAAAAAACCAAGTCTCGCCCACACTGTGTTGTACAAAACTGAAAAGTTGTTTATTTAAGCAATACCAATTTCGATAAAAATTTGGTTAATTAAAACACCACAAGATAAAACTCTTTTAGTTCCCAACAGTTCAGAAACTTTTTCAAATCACCTGCACTCCGCCCCTTTTCACCTTTATATAGTGGTCATGACATCACTATTTAAAGGTGCAAGTCCACTTTACATGCGTTATACTTTTAAAATTATTTTATAATTCAACAAGTATACTTAAAACAATGTCGCTTAAGACAAACATTTTCTATTCTTCTTGTCATCAAATATTAAAAAGATTTAATAACCAAGTTTAATAAACTTTTTGTTGCAAATCTAGAGCCTAGCCTTGTAATTAAACACATTGTAGCACTGCCCTCCTACAAGTGCGCACTATATATTTTGCATGTGTACAGATACAAGTACATCCACATGTAGGTTTATAGCAAATAATGCAAATATTTTAACCTTACCTTTTTACTTGTGTACTATCTATCTTAAACATAACCGTGCAAGTTGTATCAGCACAGTATTCGCTGTTAAGCTTATTTTTAAATCGTTCACTTTTTACACTTGTACCTATGTAAACGCCCTTAAATTAAGGACAACCATAATACAAACTCTAAACTAAAATTAAGCAGAACACATAATATATTAGTAACAAATTTAACACAACTGTACTATGTTCATCATGTTTCACTGTTGCAGTCATTACTCTTGGGTTGAATCCCAAAGCTAATGCTGGGTGGCTGGTCCTAAAGAGGATTAGGAGAGGCTATAAGGCCTTGCAAAACTGCAGTGGCGAAGCCTGCTCTGGATTTAGAGTAGAGAGGTAAATGGTAGTGCTGAACTGCAAGTTGCAGCCTCTAAAATGTCTTTGGTTGGTACTCCTCTGAGAAAGGCTGCAAGTGGCTGCTGCCCTGGTACAATGAGGTCTAATGGCCTTGGGCACTGAGTTGCCATGTTGTGAGTAGCAGAAACGAATGCAGTGGCCTATCCATTTTGAAATAGTCTGTTTTGAGATAGGCTTTCCTTGAGATGCTGCAGCATATGCCACTAGAAGTTGCTCATTTTTTTTGAAAGCTTTAGTTCTGTCCAAGTAGAAGCGTAGTTGTCTGTGTATGTCCAAAGAATGCAGAAGTCTCTCACCCTTATTCTGTGGGTTTGGATAAAAGGTAGGCAGATGAATAGTTTGGTTGAGGGCCACACTGGACACTACCTTAGGCATAAATGTAGGGTTCGTTCTTAGAGAAACCCTGTCTGGGTGGAAAATGATGAAAGGTTCCACAGCCATGAGTGCCTGTAACTCTGAAACTCGTCTTGCAGATGTTATTGCTAGGAGCAGAGCTGTTTTCCAAGATAAAAACTTTATATCAGCTGTATTGGCTGACTCAAAAGGCGGCAGTGTGAGTTTTTCCAAGACATAATTGAGGTCCCATGCAGGTATTGGGGCTCTCCTTGGAGGTCTTATGTTTTTGGCCCCTCTGAGGTACTGCCTTATCAATGGATGGGGAAAAATAGGAGGTTCCGTATTGTAATGAGCTGAAATGGCTGAGGCATGAATTTTAATTGATGAAAAGGATAGGCCTTTGTCCAGCATCTCAGTTAAGTATTGTAAAATCTGAGGAATATTTGGTACAGATGTGTCAAGTCCTTGTGCCTGGTTCCAAGCACAGAATCTTTTCCATTTGTCTGCATAAGAATTTCTGGTACTGGGCCTTCTGGCCTCCAAAATAACATGCATCACTGCTTTAGAGAGAGGAGTGTTTTGAATGGTTACATTATCCGCCATGCTGCCAGATTTAGGGTCCTGAGCTGGCTGTGCAGAATCTGATTGTTTCGCTGGGTCAGTAAGTGAGGAATAAGAGGCAGTGTCCAGGCTGGGCCTTGAGACAAGTGTTTTACGATTGGGTACCAGTGCTGGCGTGGCCAGTCTGGGGCAATCAGGATCATTCTTGGCTTCTCTTGTCTGATCTTTAGGAGTACCTTGGGGAGGAGAGGCAGAGGAGGAAAGGCATATACTGTTAGACTTTTCCAGCTGAATGATAGAGCATCCACTTTCCATGCTTGCTTGTGATAAGTCCTTGTGCAGAATTTCTGTAGTTGGCAGTTGTGAGGGGAGGCAAACAGATCTATGTCTGGGCATCCCCATTCCTTTGTTATCATGCTGAAGACTAGTGGATCCAGTTTCCATTTGGGGGATCCGTAAGGTTTCTGCTTAGTTCGTCTGCCAGAGTATTGTTCTTTTCTGGCACAAATTGTGCTTGCAGGTGTACTTGATAAGTCAATGTTGTGTTCCATAAAGTCATGGCTTGTCTGCAGAGGTGGTAGGAATGTGTGCCTCCCTGCTTGTTCATGTACCACATGACTGTAGTATTGTCCATCCTTATCAGTAGTTGTCCTGGATGGAGTAAATCCTTGAAGACTGCAAGGGCATTCTAAACAGCTAGCATCTCTTTTTGATTGATATGTAGATGCATTTGGCTTGTGGGCCATGTGCCCTGAATACATTTTCCTGCCATGTGTGCTCCCCTGACATAGTCTGATGCATCTGTTGTTATTGTCTGCCTGGCTGTGGGTAGAGTGAAAGGCTGTCCCTTGTTGAACTGACAGGCATGAGCCCATTGAAACTCCTGTTGCAGGCAAGGCATGAGGGTAATTAATGCTTCCAGGTTTTGACAATGTTGAGTCCAGACACTTTTTAGGTACCATTGAAGTTTCCTCATATGCAGTCTGGCATATGGAATTAGCAGTATGTAGGATGCCATGAAGCCCAAAGCCTGCAGAATTTTTCTTGCAGATAACTGGGTCTTTGTTGCCAACATTTTGAAGTAAGAAGTTAGTTGTCTTTGTTTGTCTGGCGTGAGATAAGCCATCTGGGCAGTTGTATTTAAGCTTGCACCCAGGAATATTATCTCTTGAGGGGGTACTAGTTTCGATTTCTTTTCGTTTATTGTGTACCCTAGGCAAATTAATAATCTTTTTACAAACGCCAGATGCTTTAGTAGAGTGTCCTTGTTCTCTGCTTGTATAAGGCAGTCGTCCAAGTAGGGATAAATTTGAATTCCTCTTTGTCTGCAAAATGCAATTACTGGTGCCAGGCATTTTGTGAAGACCCTAAGCCAAAGGGCAGTGCAGAGAATTGGTAGTGCATTGAGCCAGCTATGAATCTGAGGTATCTTCTGCAAGATTGCCTGATTGGTATATGCAGGTATGCCTCTTTTAAGTCCAAAGTTACAAGCCAAGCCCTTCTTGCCCAGCATGGGCAGAAGCTGCTGCAGCGTTAACATTTTGAATTTTGGAACGTCCAGAAACGTGTTTAGAACAGACAGGTCCAGTATTGGTCTCCAGGTTTTGTCCTTTCTGGGGACTAAGAAAAGTCTTGAGTAAAATCCTTGTCCCTGCTCTTGCTGTGGTACTTGCTGAATGGCCCTGACTTGCATAAGGCTCGAAACTTGTTTTTGTGCCTCTGCCCATTGACTGTGTGGCAGGTTTGGCATACCTTTTGCCTTTGGCAGGGTGTGAAAGTGAAACCTGTAGCCCTGGGACACTATATTCAATACCCATTTGTCCTGGGTGATCATGTGCCAATTTTGAGAGAAAAGTGCTAGTTTTCCCCCTAAGGGGGCTGCAAGAAGATAAGTGCTTGGTGCTGGCAGAGGCAAGTCATTGGGACTGTTTCCTGTATGGCTGTGCTTTGTCTTCTCCAGTTTTGGAGGTAGAAGCACCCCACTGTTTTTGGCCTGTATGAGTCCTGAGGCTGGGATCTGCCTCTGGGAAGTCTGTATCTGCCTCTCTGTGGCCTGTCCAACACTGGAAAGGACCAATTCTTTGTAGGCCAGTTCCTGCTAAATTTTGGTGGCTGCACCTGTAAGAAATCCTTTACTGTTTGCATAGATTTCACTTTGTCCTCCATTTTCTACAAAACCTCCTCTGCTTTAACACCAAATAAAGTATCATGCTGTAATGGAGCATCTAATAATTTTGCTTTAACATGATCAGGCAGATTTTGTTCCTTTAACCAAGCGTGCCTCCTAATGACAAAACCCGTAACTGAGGCCCTGCAGGAGGCCTCCAGAGTCAAAACCACATTGCAATGTATGCTTTCCCACTTGTTCAGTTGCATGCAATAAATCCCGTATTTCCTTATTTTCGGTACAATCAGAATTAGTCAACATTTTCTGTTTCAACAGTGACATTAAGTATTGCTGATATTTAATCATATGAAATTGACAATTTAAAGCCCTCACAGCCAAAATAGGAGAAGTGTAAACCTTTTTTCCCCATCTGTCTAGTGCTCTGGAGTCCCTGTCAGAAGGGACAGGGTTTTTAGCAGTAGTGGCCTTAACCCCCTTGGGACCCTGAGAAATAGTTTCTGGGTCAGCAGCAGGGTTTTTATAAAGAAATTTATGAGAATCAGGAACCCTGTAATATCTGTCTGGCTTAACAGGAGCTAGAGTTAAGGAATCTGGAGAAAGGTCTGACACTGAGAATACATCATATACAATGTCCAACATAGGGGGAATAGCAAGAGGCCTGTGCTGAGGAAGTAAAAGAAAATCTCTGAACCTTTTCTTTGATTCTGAGTAATCTTGGCTCTCCCAGTGGAAGTGTTCCCTCATGGTATGCAGTTTTTCCCCCAAAAAAAAATCCTCAAGAGGAGAGGCTGAAGGAATGGATTCTTCAGCATCAGAATCCTCATAGGGAGGAAGAGATACAGAAGAGGAGTTAGAGGAAATGGAAACCTGACCTGAAGAGTCATAGTCTGTCTCTTGCCTAGGCCTTTTGTTAGGAGGGGGATGGGAATGGGACCAAGCGAAAGCGCTTGATTTAAATTGTGTTGTTAGCTTCTGAATGAATGAACTATTACGCTGAACAGCGAAGTTTTTTAATGCAACTTTAAGACAAGAAGAATAAAGTCTTTCATTACAACGTTCCTCTAACGGACTGGTTCTTCGAGCAGTGGAAGGGTTGCTTTGGTGTCTATTATTTTTTTATCGTTTATATTAGGGGGATGGGAACCCCTGATCAAGGTAATAAGGTCTTCGGCCATTTTGAGCATCTGTTTTTTAGGCATGGGTTCTGAAGAATGCTGTACTTGTTTCTTTGTCTTTAAAGCTGCTGTAGTCTTTGCTTTTGAAGCTGAAGTAGGCTTTACATATAACTGTGTAGGTCTGAAAACACCCTCAGAAGCAGATGCCTGCTCAGCGGCTCTGGACCCATCTGAGGGAAAGATTTCCGAGTGTCCAATACCTTGAGTATCCAGAGGCCTAACTGGCTCCACGTGGGAGTCGTCAGCGGCCTGTGGCTCTGAGGTAGCGGGTGTCAGGGGCTGTGAAAGCACCTCACTGAGAACTGGTGACTGGCTTAGCGGAAGCCTCTTCGTCGGTTTTGGATCTCGGATGCCTGTCCTTCTCTTTTTCCTTGCGTTTTTTAGAAACTCCAGTCATTGGTTGTTCCGACGGCATTATGTAATTGAATTTTCGGCCAAAGTAATGATAAGCAAAATCAAAGCGACGCTTAATAGTGCGTTTGTTGAATCTAGCACAAAAACGACAGCTAGCAACGTTATGATCAGGGCCTAGGCAAGGAATACAGTAAGAGTGATAATCCTTATGAGGTATTTGCTTCCCACAAGAAATACAATTGTTAACTTTTTCTGACATCGGTCTGGAGCAAGAAAAAAGTTTCCCCAACGGGGTACTTCGCTTTAATGAAGACTTCGGATCTGAAATTCGTCTGCGAAAATCTCAGGAGTCGGCCGACCGGCACTTGCGAACTGCTTTTGCTTTGGGCACCGCGCGGCAAGAAAGACAAGAAAATGGCATCGGCTGCATCTTTTATACCCCTGGCGCACTGACGTCAGGGAAGAGGCGACAGCAACCGATGCCGGACCTAGACTTTGGAATTCTGGCCGACCGCAGGTTGCCTGCCAGCAGGATAACCCAAGAGTAATGACTGCAACAGTGAAACACGATGAGCATCATGGAGGGGGGAGGTGAAGAACCCTATCGTTAGAGAAAACTAGATAAAAAAAAAAGGGAGGGGAGGAATTCGAGGGATACCAGAAATATTTCAGATAAGAAGATTAAAGAGACAGAATAACTGCAGAAGAAAAACACTGAGGAAATACAAAAAAGCACTTCTCTATAGCTGAAACTGCAGAACTGCATCTGAGCTGGAGGGCGGCAAATGAGATCTGAGGGGTTAGAGAAGGAGTGGGGCATTATGGGAAAGGGAGGAAATATAGGCTCGGATTGTAAACCTTGAGAAGTGGTCAAGTCGGATCCATAGACCAGTAGTAGGCATAATGAAATGGACATCAGGTCCTTATTTCATGTTTAGGAGGTTGATTGGTTTCAAGTCCAGCTTTTGCTCAACAGCTACCCCAGGTAACCAAAGCTGGGAAACTGGACACTGCCCAGCCAATATCTTATTGACACAGGTCTGCAGGTCTTTATGTCTGGCACAAACTGGCCAATAGGGGCACACAGACTCCACCCACTGTTAGCATAGGTCCCCTAGTGTAAGTTAGAGCTGGCCGGGCCCTCAACGGATTATTACCAGCAAAATACACATGACCATTTTTGGAAACACAAGTCAATATGACCAAATCAACTAGAGCGAAATTTTACACCATTGAGTGGCTATCCCTTGATATAGTGAGCAGTCTGTGATCCATGTTCTCCTATCCACAGGATACTGTGCACCACGGCTAATGTCCAAAGCAGTTGTTCTATAAAACTGTTCCCCCCAAAAGGCACCAGCTATAGTCTGTGCTGCTGCCCACAACTTCACTTTTGGGTGAGTTTCAGGTGGAAACATCCAGCATGTTTTTGGGAGGTGGAATGAACCCCCAAAGACACAGGGAGAACATGAAAACTCCACACAGGTACTGACCGGAGGTCAGGATCTTTGTACTTTGTGCATGGGAGGCAAAAAACCCAGAAGCAGACCAGTCACAAACATACATTCATCTGGGGGATTGGTCTATATGTGCATATGAGGTTACATCAGTCTTGGACCATTTATTACATACTAAATTGAAGGACAAGCACAAACTTGAGCCCATGCCAGTCAAGGATGAAAATGTGCATACAAAAGGAAGGCTGCATCAAGGATGGCTTTATGAAGTAAAGTGCCTGACCAATGTACACCCCATGCTTCTGTTGCTTACTGACAATGCTCCAACAAGGACCTGTTGCAGAGTCCCTTGAATAGCTCTTAGTTACTGCCATTCACTAAGAAATGAGATGGGCAAAAAGATGTTCCCCTCTCGCATCTTCTGGTAGCCTGGCTAAAATCTTGGCATTTGTGGCAGTGCTTTACATTATACTCCATCAAGCAATTAAGACGATACCAGTTTGGGCTACTGATTATGACAAGGGGGCCATATGAACTGCTTGGTCAGTAAGATGTTTTAGACAGTTAACTTAGGAGCTTTATCATGAATTACATTAAATCCGAGAACCAAACTGTTAAAAGTAACAGAAACTTACTGTTGAGCTTAAGGGCTATGTGGACACCCAACAGTATAGCATAAATCAAGAAAAATATGAGCTAGTTAAGTGCTGTGCACATATTTCCAACTGTGGAAGCTTCAACAAAAACGGACAGGAATGGAGGGGAAGGATGCTCTCGATTACAGACTGATCAAAGAAGCTAGATCTTCAAGTACTGGATTTTCTTACTGAATGTGCTGATTGTCCAATATGAACAGAAGCCTCCATGTCTCTTCAGAAAAAGGCAAAGACAGTAGCAGAAATCTTTGCCCCCTCTCTAAGGAGAAGCCATCTCAAAGTCCCCTTGTTAATCAGAATTTAAGAACTCTACACAGACAGCCTTGTCCATGAGAAGTGTTCTTCTTAGGGGAGGACCTAGCACGGCCAAAGTGTAACTGTCCACTGCCATGTCAAACACAAGACAGTATGTTTGACGGCATCCCAACAATAGTCAGTATATGCATTGCTGGGCTGACAAACTCCTCTTCTTTAAGGGTAAAATTATACAGCTGGGGAAAGAGCATCGGCTGACTGATACTTCACTGCCCTCATCATTCTTCAGTGGAGTGTGCTTCTAGATTCTCCTTAAACAATTGGGAAGGCTTGGAAAGAGATAAGAAGACACCCTCCACTGTGGTCAGTCTGTTTTCTCTTCTGAAAGTCAAAAAATAGATGCCGGAAGAAGTGGCAAAAAGTGACAAAAAGTGACAAAAAGAGGACTTCACCCCTAAAGTGAACAAAAAATGGCCTGTCTCAGTTGATCTTTAGGAGGAAAACCTGAGCTACATCATCCGGCACAGGCACAATGCTTGGCCAGCTGTGCAAATGCATCATTTTAGTCAAAATTACAATGGTTTACATGAAATTTAATGTAGAAGTAAAAATGGTCTTTTTCATGTCCTTTCCAGTCTCAGACTTGTAGAGTTTTACTGGCTTCTACAGTGCCTGATCCAGGAGGGAAGAATGAAAACTAGACATGCAAGACAAACAACTGAGGAGTCTACAACTCTGTTCAGTACAGATGAAAATCTGTTTGCCAAACCCTTTCTCAAGGAACATCTAGGGTTAAGACACAGGAGCAAAAGGACTTCAATTCCATGAATTTCCCCAAAGCAGACATTTTTATGGAGAGATCTCATTATCCTTGCCCCAAGAAAAACAGGTATTCTACATCCACAAGCACATACTTGGACAAACGACATATGCCTAACTGGGCTGATACACTGAAATGGACTCAAACAGTACAGGTGAACTTGAGGGATTCTCTTCTGGCCTGACTGGCAAGGTCTACAAGACTCAGAAAGAGGGAGAAGATTCACTGATCTTGAGTACAACATCTGAGGCTGTGCTGGGGACTCCAATGGCTGCTCTGCATGAGAAGTTCACACAACTGTGATATGCTCTGGACACTCTGTAATGTGAAGGAATTGATGCAGATACCCAAAGATTTAACATCATTAGGTGGCTGCCATGCATATATCTCACACACACACCTCTGATCATCTGTTAATGACAATGTGAGCTCAAATTCTCAAAACAGAAGGGAGAGCTAAAAAACTGTAAGGGGTGTGAGCCTGCCTTTGGGTGAATCTAGCAAGATGATATGAAAAAATGTATGGCCTTCCAGTTCTCTTACATTCTTACACTCTTCCATCACCAGCCAAAACTCACGTTGTACCTTCCAAACATTTACTCTGCTGAACGTCCTCCACAGTCAATCCCTTAAGAAAGATAGGATAGGTCTCAGGCTTCTCCATTCTCTTGGGGTGGTCAGGTAAAAGAGCTGGCATTTGTAGCAATGGGGCAAGTCATGTTTTTTTGCTCAAGCAGTACAAACAATGTAAGTTTGGGCTTTTGATCATCACATGCAGATCATAGGAAAACACTGGAGGTTTCAGAGTTTAAGATATCGAACATGAGAACTTATCCACAGTGACAACAATGGTCAAGATCTGAATTGTGCAGAGGAAGTGGCCATGTTATTTTAGCCAGACAAGTGAGACAATAGCATGCACCAGCAAGAAGTACTTGTGAACAAGCCCATACCCCCACCACTACTGCTGAGAGCAGGAATGAAAATTTTCAGAAATGAACCAAGGTGAACATATTACTTATTTCACTTTGGCAAATGGGTACGTGGACTGGATGACAGGCCATTTTCAGCCATGAACTAGGCATCTAATTATAAATACAAGTGATATTATTTACGGTATGTACAATAAAGGTAGTCATTCAGCCAGTGACCATTTATTACAAGTATGTCTTTACATATCGTGTGAGCTGCAAGGATTGGCCATTGTCTGAGAAGCAAGAGCATTCAGTGTCCTTTAACAGTTGTTCTCTTAGCTTGTTTCTGAATAACTGAAGTGCCTCTTGCTACCTCACTTCTGCAGGTGGCCTATTCCAAACAGCTGGACCTAGCCTAGAGACAGCTCTTTCTCTGTAGAGGTTTTAAAATGTGGTCTAATGAGGATGATGCTATCTTTTTACCTGATCCTGAGTGTGTAGTTAGGCTGCTAATTTGTAATTCTGTTTTCAGTGGAATAGTGCCCCATTTTTAACACCCTGTAGATATTACAGCCAAGTAGAAGTTTGGCTGTGCCATTTACAGGTAGTCAGTTACATTGCTGTGTAAGCTGATGGTGATGAGCCAATGGCTGCACAAGAACAAAAAAATCTGCAAATTTTGTTTACAGGAGTCTATATATTTTTTATATGTTTGAGCTGGAATGTAAGCTTCCAACAGGGAGCCCATATTCAATTTTGGTAATAACTACCCTATTGTATAAGGTATTATGACCTGTAGGAGTGAGGAGAGATGAGATTCTACAGCACAGTTCTAGTTGGAGTGTTTTGGTAATAATCTAAAATTATTGCATCAATGAGTCCTGACAATATTCCTGGATACATCTTAAATATCATGAAGCACAATTTAGCCACACCCCTAACAACACTATTCAATCTCTGTCTCCATACAGGTTTTGTACCAAGCAAGTGGGAGAACAGCTACAGTCATTCCCCTGCATAATGGAGGAACTTCCTCAGACTTGGACAATTACAGACCCATAAGTCTGATCCGCCGCATATGAAAAGCCATGGAAAGGCTTATCATGGAACTAATCAGCTAGGACAAAAGGAACCTCCAAACATTGGACCTGTCTTAATTTGAATTTGTCAAAAGCAGGTCACGCTTGCTCAACCTGGTGGATTTTTTTGAAAGGGTCACCAAAGCAATGGATAAAGACAAAACAGTACACAGTGCACACCTCGACCTGGTCAAAGCTTCTGACACAATTCCCCACTAAGGCATAGTAGAAAGGGTACAAAACTGGGAATAAACCCCTAGGGCACCTGCTGGATTACAAACTGCCTCACAGATAGACACAGACCATCGAAATAGGAGAGGTTATCTCCACAAAGAGGCTAGTTCCACACGGTTCTGTGTTGGGCCCTCTCCTATGTGGCATCTACATTTTTGAAGTAAAAGCCTTCTCTGTCCCACACAACTGCTTAGTACTGCCTTATGTCACCGTACCTTCATTTTTTTGCATAGCTTTGTACTTATGTTTTTGTTTGTATTACTATGCAGCTTTTCTCCTTGGGTGTTCACTGAAAATGGGCTTCTTGCCCAGTTGGACCAACCCAGTTAAAAATGTCAAAAAAATAAATAAATAAATAAAACAAAACCAAAGGGCTGTGGTTGGCAAAGTCTACAGGTGACTGCAAGCTAGAAGCATTCACTGAATCCCCAAACGACTTAGCCATCCTGCAGGAAGATATCTCCCAAATAAATAACTGGTGTAAAAATCATGGACTGAAACTAAATGCCAAAAAATGCATTACTGTATCCTTTGGAAAGTCATATACACCAAGGAACTACCACATTGACAATATGCCCCTAAGAGTTGACCCATTTGTTTGGGATTTGGAGACAAATGGAAAGTGACCTAACTTTTGATCAACATGTGTCCACTGTTCTAAGAAAGTCCTTCTAAACTGCACAAATTATAAACAAAGGGATTGTTAACCCAGGGAACTACCACAGTTACAATATGCCACTAAGAGTTGACCCAGTATTTTGGGATTTGGAAACAAATGGAAAGTGACCTAACTTTTGATCAACATGTGTCAACTGTTCTAAGAAAGTCCTTCTACACTGCACAACTTATAAACAAAGGGATTGTATCTAGATCTAGGGATGTCACTGTCCCCCCTTTACTCAGCCCTCACTAGGCCAATCATTGAATATCATGCCCCCTTTGGCATGTATCTGTCCAGATACCTGCACCAACTGGACTTCCCACAGACATACTTTACTAGAAGGATACAAGCCCTAAACAACACATCTTACATGGGCTGACTCAAAGCCAAGTCACTATACTCTGTATGCTACAGACTGCTAAGAGATGATATGTGTCTGGCATACAAAATATTCCCTGATCTATTACTGATGGATTTACTACACATCAGCAAGTAAAATGGCATCAGAAATACCTGCTCTAGGGAACTAAAGCTCTTCTGCAACATCAACAGAATAGTTTGCAGGGACAGTTATAATCTCACAGAGTATACTGCTGCTCTGGAACACACTCCCCACCCACATAAAATAAAGTTCATCCCTGTTCATTTTCAAGCACAACTTAGATCTATGGATGGAAAACAGAAAAATTTACCTTACGACTGCCCCTGTACGACTAATGGACACAGGCAGCTCCTAAATCCTTTATCTCATGCATGGGTCCCCTCAAGTTATGTATGGTTTAATCCCAGTTATTCTCATTAGGGATAATACATAATTATTGACTATGGGATGGGTAAAGTCAATCCATAACCACATGGGATAGTTATTTCAAGCACAAAAAAAGGGAGATTGGCTAGGCTTAAAATCACCCGCAAAGGCAGCGGACATACTACTTACCTACGAACGTACACTGTCATTACGCTTGGCCAGTGAAAGGGTAATGCAAGGTGATCCCTAGGTAGTTGGTAGTGGGTTGCCATCTATATCAGGTACAATGTTCTTAACAATAGAATTTCTTATCAGTAGTGACCCTTCTAAATGTAAGTTATGTTTTTTTTTCTACTTTTTGTTTGAAAAGGAGCACCAATGTTCTTTTCTTTTCATTTTTCTTGATTGTTGAAATTGGAATAGAAATGTGAGATATTTTATGTTTAGCTACAGTTTTACTAGACTTGCTAGTTATTTTAGATTTAGAAATTGGTGAATTACCACCAGCACTAAGTACAAAATGCTAAGTCCTCTCTCCAAGAAATGACGAAAGGAGAAATAGCCTGCAATGAAAGAACACCGATACCTTTATTGTTAGTATCAAGTCCTATAAATTTGCCCTCTACTATTTTAACAAATTCTTCAATCTTAAGAAAATTAACACAAGATAATACATTTTTAAACATTATAAGACCAACACTGGGAAAGAAAATGATATTAATTAAGGCTTCTAATGCTTACGTATTAAGAACATCTATCCTAAATATATGAATAAAACAGTGCTTGAAAAAAGAAAATAGTCTAGCCACTGCTAACACACTAATGTAAACTAAGCATAAACATACAATATTATTAAATCAAATGATTCAAAACCAGTAAGTCTAATATCTTATAAAAGGTAATGATTTAATTAAATATGATCACAATGACTAAATAACACAAATGGTGTTGAATTTTAAGGCTAAAAAGGATGTAAAACAAAAACAATTTTGAAAGATTCCACGGTACAACTAAACACAAAAACTATTCTTGCACTTCTAGTAACAAGAACAGCAGCAGCCAAACGGCACAAGCTGTTATCCAAGGCAAACAGTTAAGTAAAACACCAATGGAACCAGCAGAAAACCAAGTCTTTTAGTGTAAAAATTCTTTTAATCACTATTCATCAGAACGACTTCATCAGAAAAACAGAGCAACCATGAACTCATTTTTTAAATACATAGGTCATTAAACTAAAAGCAATCAAACCTATCTAACAATTTACACTTAAAGTGAACCACACCACTCAACAGGTAAAATATGCTTGCATTAATTTTTTTTTACCTGTTGAGTGGTGCGGTTCACTTTAAGTGTAAATTGTTACAGGTTTGATTGGTTTTAGTTTAATAACCTATGTGTTTAAAAAGTGAGATCATGGTTGCTCTCTGTTTTTCTGATGAAGTCATTCGGACGAATAGTGATTAAAAGAGTTTTTATGCTAAAAGGCTTGGTCTTCTGCTAGTTCCATTGGTGTTTTACTTATTTATTCTTGCACTTCACTAAAAGACACTTATGTTACAGTACAAAAAATATCATAAAAAATTGGTAAGTGTTTTGTTGGCTTTCAAAGCAGTAAAGCACTTAGCGAGCACTGTTAGAAAGGCAGTGTAACACTGTCTTTTACGTTTACACTCAAATTTGCCACATCCCTAAACAGCTCAGATTTTCACTTACTGTCCAGATTTTTACTTCATTTGTTTAGTCTATTAATCATAATGTCCGTGGTTTTCAGACAAATCATGTCAGATTGAAGTCGCTGAATAGTGACATACATTTGAGTTCCAAAGTTCGTATCCTTCAGAAAAAAAATGCAAGTGAACATACATATTATAGCTACTTTCTACATTTATAACAGGAAGTCAGGAAGAGATAATGGGTATGGACAATCACATGGGATCGAAGACTCATGTAGGTGAGCGCCCGACTGAAGAAATGTATTTAAGCAACCTCAACAGTTACTGTGACTGGCTAAGTCAGCTGTCAGTCACCAGTTCCCAAAGGCAACAAGGAAACAAAAATAAAATAAAATAAAAAGTCATGAGATAAATGTTGCAAGATACCTCTGCAATCGTGGTCTGATCGGAATACTCTGACTGGTATAATAAAGCATATAAGCTCTTCTTAATAAAGACCGTGGGATCTTTTACATCCAACTGAGCATTCACCAACAAAGGCATATGGCACCTTGGTATAACATCTTATCCAAGGGATGGCATGATCAAGAAGACAGCACTACCTTATACTGCACTACAGTGTCAGTACTGGAAAAATGAACCCAAATGCCAAGTATAGGAATAGACCCCACAGCCTTTTTTAGACAACTTTATTACACATGACTTTTTTCTTAAGTGAAATCTGTACACATCAGTCGTCTGATCTCCAGCATCAAAGATGAGTATGCTACCAGTTGCCCAATACCACTGACCTAATAACTTTAGTAAATTAACCACAGGCACTCAAAGTTTTAACATTTATTTAGCAGAAATAAGTTAAGGCATTTAGATGACAAATAAATATACAAACAGTACAAACCAGTATAATGAATTAAAAATAAACATTCATTCAGAAAATGTTCAGAAAAATAACAACATCTGAATTAGAAACTATTAGCTTCAGACAAAAAGTTACATTATCCTTATATCGTCACTGATTATGCTGCAAAAAACTTGCAGCACATGCAGTGCAGTGATTACACTCCAATATTTGGAAAAAGACAAAACAGTTAAAAGCTGCAGTGGGAGAAACACACCTCCTGCTTAAGTTAAGGTCGGGCCTCGGGCTAGGCAATAAAATCTGCCAGTACTGACCATCATGTGACAGTGGCAAAATTAAAATTTGTTTCTGTCTGCTGTCCATGTTATAAACTTAAAGTAGCTAGAATAACAAGATGCGTGTTCACTTGCATTTTCTCTGAAGGATACGAACTTTGGAACTCAAATGTATGTCACTATTTAGCAACTTCAATCCTCCATGATTTGTCTGAAAACCACAGACTTTATGAATAACGGACTAAACAAATGAAGCAAAATTCTGGACAGTAAGTGAAAATCTGGGCAGTTTAGTGATGTGGCAAATTTGAGTGTAAATATAAAAGACACTGTTACACTGCCTTTCTAACAGTGCTCGCCAAGTGCTTTACTGCTTTGAAAGCCAACAAAACACTTATCAATTTTTTTTTTATTGTAACTAGTAACACCTGGAGCAGATAAAACTCCAGGCACTACAAAGATATATAATCGGGTCTCTGATCATAACCCTAAATTATGAGTTCTCGACAAGGATGGCAAGATTCACCTCTCAATCTTTGTTCTCAAGGTGAATGTCTTAGCATCCATGTCCTGAACACATAATTTACGGGTTATAATCGGTGATTCAATCATAATCCTTTATATTACAGTAAGGTTCTTACATAAAATGTAGCTATAACTCATTATTCAGTCTTGCACTATCACCCAGATGGCAGCACCAAATAACTATATCAGATGCATACAGGCAACTCTGAAAGTTGCAATACACTTTTGCTCTGCCACAGAGATTATTGTGTGGTAGACCACTGTTAACACAGCTTTTAAAACTATTTGCTAATAATAGGTTCAGTTTTCTTTCAACTATGGATTGTGTAACAGAATGAAGTATGACGCAGCTTTTAAAGCTGTTAATTTAACTTCTAGTACACCTCTTCAGCTAAAAATACTGAAAAATCATCTCAACTCTTCCAGTAAACAAATGCAATAAATAAATAAAAGAGAATTGTGACTGGTTCACTGATCATAATGTACTGCTTATGTTTACAACACACGGATTTCAAGTTGTTCACTCAACAATGAAGCTTAAGATAAAGCAGTCACAGGGCAAATAGCAAGGTATCTGAAAAGTTCTACCAACTTCAGTAGACTGACTCAGCAGATGGCACAAATGCATTCTATCAGGTTGTAAGGCAGAGAGAGAAGATAAGAGAGTCATCAGACACCATACATGAGAGATGCCAGCAACAACATATTCTCTAGTCCACAGGGCATCAAAAACAGATGAAATTAGTATTTCCAGCAGCTTCTGAAAGAAGAAAAGCTCAAAGAATCTCCATCACATCTTGCACACCTTACACCGAAAAAGGAAGTACAGTTGTGTACACTTACCATAAATGTAGATGTTCGAGTGTATTCACTGTTGCAGTCATTACATTTGGGTTATCTGCTTGCAGGTAGCCCTCAGCCGGCCTGAATACCAGAGTCTTGGATTCCTGCATTGGATGCTGTCTCCTCTTCCATGACGGCAGGTCGTCAGGGGTATAAAACATGCAGCCAATGCCATTACATCAGTTTTTCTTGCCCCAGATGTCAGGTGCCCCCCATAATGGGAAGCAATTATATGTTATGTTACACCTCCAACAAAAAGCAAATACACCAGAAAGCTCAAATACACCAAACAAGAAGGAAAGATAGAGCCAAAAGAAGTCAGGGGGCTGGAGGGAGGATAACCAGGACTGCAACAGTGAATACACTCGAACATCTACATTTATGGTAAGTGTACACAACTGTACTATGTTCTTCGTGTTTCACTGTTGCACTCATTACATTTGGGTTGATTACCAAAGCTAAGGAAGGGAGAAGGAAGTTAGAGAGCACTAGGGCCAGCTATTAAGCCCTGCAAAACTGCAGTGGCAAAACCATCTCTGGATTTAGAAAAAAATAGGCATGTGGTAATGCTTGGTGAAGGTATGTACAGAGTTCCAGGTAGCAGCTTCTAGGATGTCCCTGGTAGGGACTCCTCTGAGAAAGGCTGCAGAGGTAGATGCAGCCCTGGTGGAATGAGATCTAATCCCCTGTGGGGTAGGTTTTCCATGGTGCTTATAGCAGAAATGAATGCAATGGGCTATCCATTTAGAAATGGTTTGCTTTGAAATGGCCTTCCCATCTGCCCCTGCAGCAAAGCCAACTAGCAGCTGTTCAGATTTTCTGAAAGGCTTAGTCCTGTCCAAATAAAATCTAAGTCGTCTGTGCACGTCGAAAGAGTGCAGTATTCATTCTCCTTTGTTCTGTGGATTAGAAAAGAAGGTTGGCAAATGAATGGCCTGATTAAGGGCCACACCAGACACCACCTTGGGCATAAAGGAAGGATTGGTCCTGAGGGAAACCCTGTTTGCATGGAAGATAATGAAGGGCTCCACTGCCATAAGGGCCTGTAATTCAGACACTCTTCTAGCTGAAGTGATGGCTAGAAGGAAGGCTGTTTTCCAATAAAGAAATTTCAACTCTACAGTTGCAGCTGGTTCAAATGGAGGGAGAGTGAGCTTTTCCAATACAAAGTTAAGATCCCAGGCTGGAGTAGGGGCTCAACTGGGAGGGGGGGGGGTCTTAAATGTTTAGCCTCTCTGAGGAACTGCTTTAACAGTTGGTGAGAGAAGAGGAGTGGTTCAGTATTATAATGTGCTGAAACGGCAGATGCATGAATTTTGATAGATGAGAAGTATAGGCCCTTGTGGAGCATTTCTGTTAAGTACTGAAGGATATGAGATAAGTTGGACACCGTAGTGCCCATCCCCCCCGAGTCTGGCTCCAGGAACAGTATCTTTTCCACTTTTTAGCAAAGGATTTTCTAGTACCAGGTCTCCTTGCTTCCAGAATGACATCTAGCACCTGCTTACCGAGGGATGCTATTGGAGAGCTCAAGGAATTAGCCAGGCTGCAAAGTTCAGGGTTTGAAGCTGAGGGTGCAGAATCTGTCCTGCCTGCTCGGACAGCAGGGAAGGTGTCTGAGGTAGGTGCCATGGATCCAGCAGTACCATACTGCGCAAGAGAGGGCACCAGTGCTGGTGAGGCCAGTCTGGTGCAATCAGTATTGTCCTTGGTTTGTCCTGTTTGATCTTTAGCAGAACCTTCGAGAGGACAGGCAGAGGGGGAAAGGCATAAACTGAGAGGCTTTCCCAGGTAAAGGACAGGGCATCCACTTTCCAAGCTTGAATGTGGTGAGTCCTTGTGCAGAATTTGTCCAATTGGTAGTTCTGAGGGGAGACAAACAGGTCCCCCATTTTTTTCCTCAAGAGGTTGAATATCTTAGGTTCCAGTTTCCATTCATGTTGGTCCATGACATTTCTGCTTAGGTCATCTGCCAAAGAATTTAGCTTGCCTGGCAGGACTTGAGCTTGTAGGTGCACTTGGTAGCTCAGGGCTGTGTTCTACAGAGCCATGGCTAGTCTGCAGAGGGGGTACGAGTGGGTTCCCCCCTGCTTGTTTATGTACCACATAACTGTGGTGTTGTCTGTCTTTATCACTAATTGTCCTGGAAGGATATGGTCTTTGAAAGCTGTCAGGGAATTCTGTACAGCTAACATTTCTTTTTGGTTGATATGCAGATGCATCTGACTCGGGTTCCATTTTCCCTGAATGCACCGCCCTGCCATGTGAGCCCCCCATGCATAGTCTGATGAGTCTGTAGTCGGGGTTTGGGCGGCAGGGGGTAGATTTTAAGGGAGACCCTTGTTTAGGTGGCAGGTCTCTGCCCACCAAAGGAACTCTGTTTTTATACAAGGAATGATAGAAATCATTGTCTCCAAGTCCTGAGAATGTTGACACCATAAGCTTTTTAGATACCATTGTCGTTTCCTCACATGTAGTCTTGCATATGGAATTAGTAGAATGCAAGAGGCCATGAACCCCAGGGCTTGCAGGATTTTCCTTGTAGATAGCTGGATCTTTGTGGCCAGTAGTCTGAAGTAAGCTGTCAAATAAACTTGTTTCTCTGGCATGAGGTAAGCCACATGGGAAGTTGTGTTCAAGCTTGCTCCCAGGAATACAATTTGTTGGCAGGGTACTAGATGAGATTTCTTTTTGTTTACGGTGTACCCCAGGGAGATTAAAAGTTTCTTTACAAATGCCAGATGTTGTAATAGCATGTCCTGGCTTTCTGCCTGAATTAGACAATTGTCCAGGTATGGGTATATTTGAATGTTTCTCTGTCTGCAAAATGCAATGGCTGGAGCTAGACACTTTGTGAATTCCCAGGGCGCAGTAGATAAGCCAAAGGGAAGTGCACTGAACTGATAGTGCATGGAGCCTGCTCTGAAGCATAGGTATTTCCTGCAAGATTCCCTTATTGAAATGTGCAGGTAAGCTTCCTTTAATTCTAATGTTGCCAACCAGGCATCTTTGCCTAGCATAGGAAGCAGCTGTTGAAGTGTTAGTATTTTGAATTTTGGGATTACCAAAAAGGTGTTTAAAATAGAGAGGTCCAGGATAGGACGCCAGGAGCTGTCTTTTCTGGGTACCAGGAAGAGTCTTGAGTAAAAACCTTGTCCCTTTTCTTCTGCTGGGACAGGCTGAATAGCCCTGATACTTAGAAGAGAGAGAACCTGCTGTTGAGCCTCTGCCCACTGATTTGGGGGTAGGTCTGGGTCAACTATTTGGGGTTCGTAAGGTGTGGAAGTGGAATCTGTATCCTTGGAAGACTATATTTAAAACCCATTTGTCCTGGGTAATGAGTTCCCAGTTTTTTTGCATGTAGGGCACTCTTTCCCCTAAGGGAGCAGGCAGTTGAGCAGAGCTTGGAAGGTTTAAGATTAAGTCATTGTGACATTTTTCCATAGGGGGGTGTCTTACTACTTCCAGCTTTGGAAGTGGGAGCCCCCCACTGCTTCAGCATGTGTGTGCCTTGAGACTGTAGCCTAGGTGGTCTGCTGCTCCTGGGGTTGGACTGAGAAGATCCACACAATAGAAGCCAGCAGCTATAGGTATCAGCAACAATAGTTTAATGCATAAAACCTGAGAGAAAAATCCCTCAGATAACAAATATACAGACCGGTTTCGGCTCAACAGAGCCTTCCTCAGTGACACAAGTTTTTAGTATAAAAATCAGCTCACAAAGCTTTCAAACAGAATATATATCAGTGAAAAAAACCAATCACAGTACATGATCAGCCTATCATAATTAACAAATCACAGTTGGTCATTTGGGCCAGACATCTAGGGCATTCCGTCTTAGAATTGGTGAACACATGAGTGACATCAAGAATAAGCGTAGTAATAATGCATTGTTTAAACACAGTTTAAAACACACCACAGCTAACTTTATGTTTTGTATTATTGACCACATTAAGGGTAAATATGTCAGGATAAAATAAAATGGCATGAATTGCTAACTTCTAAAGAGAGGAAGTGGATAATTAAACTTGGGGCAATGTTTCCACCTGGTCTTAATGACCAACTGTGATTTGTTAATTATGATAGGCTGATCATGTACTGTGATTGGTTTTTTTCACTGATATATATTCTGTTTGAAAGCTTTGTGAGCTGATTTTTATACTAAAAACTTGTGTCACTGAGGAAGGCTCTGTTGAGCCGAAACCGGTCTGTATATTTGTTATCTGAGGGATTTTTCTCTCAGGTTTTATGCATTAAACTATTGTTGCTGATGCCTATAGCTGCTGGCTTCTATTGTGTGGATCTACATGTGTTTTTGCCGTGCAGTGGTCTTTCGTGCATCCTTTTTTGGACTTTTGTTGGACTGAGAAGGCCGGGAAGAGACTGGAAAGGACCAATTCTTAGAAGGCCAATGCCTACGAAATCTGGGAGGCTGTACTTGCAGGAAATCTTTAACAGTTTGCATAGATTTAGCTTTTTCCTCCATCTTTTTAAGGACGACTTCTGCTTTGTTGCCAAACAGGCGGTCTTGGTTTAAGGGAGCATCCAGTAATTTAGCTTTAACATGATCTGGCAAGTTTTGCTCCTTAAGCCAAGCATGCCTTCTAAATACAGACCCAGTGACAGCAGCCCTGCAAGATACTTCTAAAGAATCAAAACCACATTGCAAAGTATGTTTACCAACTTATTCAGCAGAATGCATTACATCCTGTAATTCTTTATGTTCCGCACAGTCAGGAATCAACATCATTTTCTGTTTAAGTAGTCCCATAATATGCTGCTGATACTTTAACATATGAAACTGGTAGTTTACGGCCCTAATGGCCAAAGTAGCAGAAGTGTATACCTTCTTACCCCATCTGTCCAAGGCCCTGGAATCTCTATCAGAGGGGGGAGGGTTTTTGGCAGTAGTAGCCTTAATTCCTTTAGGTCCTTGGGAAATGGTCTCTGGGTCCGCAGTAGGATTCTTGAGTAGGAACTTGTAAGAGTCAGGTACTCTGTAATACCTAACAGGTTTTCTGGGAGCTGGAGGTGAAGTGTCTGGGGCCAGGCTGCATTCCAAGAAGGCATCATCTACAATGGCCAGAACAGGAGGGATAGCTAAAGGCCTGTGCTGAAGGAGGAGTAAGAATTCCCTAAGCCTCTTTTTGGAGACAGAGTAAACTTGGCTTTCCCAGTGGAAATGCTCCCTAAGAGTGTGCAAGTTTTCACCAAAAGAAAAATCTTCTGGAGGGGAAGCAGAGGGAATGGAATCCCCTGCATCAGAATCCTCATAGGTAGATAACGAGCAATTCCTGGTAATCAGAAGAAACAGAAATTTCAGAATCCTGATCAGAAGAATCAGAAGGAAAATCATTTCTGGGTCTCTTAGAGGGGGAAGGCTGGCTTCCCCTAATTAAAGTAATCAGGTCTTCAGCCATTCTTATTTGTTTTTTAGGCATATGGGCCTGACCATGCAGCGTGGGTTGAGTTTTAGGCCTTGAAGAAGAAGATGGCGTAGGTTTGAAATGCAAGTCTGTAGGCCCTGAATACACCCTCAGAAGCTGGTGCCTGCACAGCGGCTCCGGACCCATCCAAAGTAGAGACACCCGCAGGTTCCATCGTCGAAGAAGCATCTCGCTGCATACCGGACTCAAAAATGGGTCTCAGCAGAGGTCTGTGAATTTGAAGTAGCGGGTATCAGGGGCTGCAAAAGCAACTCACTGAGTACCGGCGAACTGGTGACTAGCTTAGCGGAAGAGTCATCGGCAGTTTTGGACCTATGTGGTCTGTATCTGTCTTTATCTTTACGTTTTTTCGGAATATCTGTAGCTGGATGACTTACCGATGACATTTCTGGATAGTTAAACCGAAAACCAAAATAACTTGCTGCAAAAATAGACAGACGACGAATAGTTTGGGGGTTAAATAAAGCACAAAACTGACAGCGAGGGATGTCGTGGTCAGGGCCTAAGCAAGGAATGCAGTATGAATAAAAATTTTTATGAGGTATTTGCTTTCCACAGGTAAGACAATTGTTAACTTTTACTGACATCGGTTTAAGAGCAAGAAAAAAGGATCCCCAGTGGGGTACTTAGCTTTTTTGAAGACTTCGGTTCTGAAACTCTAAAACGAAAATTTCAGGAGATGGCTGACCAGCACTTGCGAACTGCTTCTGCTTCGGGCACCGCACGGCAAGAAAGACTGATGTAATGGCATCGGCTGCATGTTTTATACCCCTGACGACCTGACTTCATGGAAGAGGAGACAGTACCTGACGCAGGAATCCAACACGCTGGTATTCAGGCCGGCTGAGGGCTACCTGAAGGCTGATGACCCGACTGTAATGACTGCAACAGTGAAACACGAAGAACATCCTAAGTCAGGAAAAGCAGCAAGCTCAGACTAAAACTTAGAAGATATGAGCAAGATGTTGGGTGAGGAAGGGTAGAAATGCCTCTTGACGGTACTTATCATTGTATGGAGAGAAAGGTGTATCCCAGATGAATGAAGAATAAACATTCTAGTACCAGCATACAAGGTGTATGTGGCAACTTATTGAACAGTAGTACACTGAAAGTCATTGTACTGAATGCAAAGTCCTGTAAAGTCAAAATGATAAAATGGAAAACCACACCCACAGACTCAAACAACATGTTTATTTCATAATGGTTTGGAGTTTCCTACATTTTAACACAACTCTGGGACTATTTACAGGTTTTATATGTAATTTCTGAGTCAGACCACATATGGTCTAGCATCTTGAAGTGAACTGGATTGTTTTGTCTGCCTCTAGGTATCCCACAATTGTCTGTAAAAAAAAAATTACATCATGCAGGCTTCTTTCTTCCTAAATGTTCCTGTCGCTGCATTTTCTTCCTTCCTAAAGCTCCTGTCACTGCCTTGATTTTACATGCATACACCGTTGTCTTTCAGTCAGTTTTAACATTTCATGCCGTTCAATGACTACTTAAAACACAAACAGTGCAAATGCCACAGAACAGACTTTCAAAGTGCTTTCTACTGCTGCTTCTTTTTAGAATGGCTATATGGCAGTCTTTTTTGAAGCCTGAATTGTAATACTTCGATTCCTCTCCCACCACCCTTCACACCTAACTTCCCTAGCTGTCAAAGTACTAAGGGTAATTTGAACTGTTACCTACTGTGATTGACAGCTCACAGCAGGAGATGACTCGTGTACCGTTTCCTTGTTCTATCCTTTACTTTCTGTATGGGTAGGGGAAAGACCAGGGAGCAAGGGTAGGTTTTTAGGATGGTCGTGGTAATGTCGGTTTGGGGAGGAAATTGGCTAGAAAACTACCTCTATTCATTGGTCTTGATGATATGAATGAACTGGAGACTGCTACAAGCTTTTCCAGGGCGGGATAAAAGTTTTGAAAATGAAACCACCACAGTACAGTAAGGTATTGTTCTAGTGGAAAGAAACAGTCGATTTAAAATATTTTAAATGCTGTATTGTTTATTCATATCAGGGACTGTAAATAGGGAGAAAAAGGACAGAGAAGTCGAGCATTTAATAACAGAATCCCATTGTTGTCCTTTTACAATACTGAATTCAAAGCCGCCACTAACAGCATGCGTGTACTAATGTAAACTGTACTAATACCCAGCTAGTCAACAAACAGCATCACTCACCTGTTAATGAAACTTGGAAACAAACACTAACAAGGGTTCCCCTGGTTTCTACACATGTAAGGGGGTAGGCATTTAATTTCAACAGTTTAACATTTCAGCATTTTAACATTACATAATTGTGCAATTGCTTTATTGGCCTGAAATTGCCCATTAAAATGACGAAACAAGTCATGGGCATTCAGAATCGCCAATTAGCTGAAACACCTGATGTTCATAAGAGTCATTTGCATATATCCCATGTTCCTCTGATACAAGAGGTTTGGGAGGTCACTCAGTAGAAGTTCCAGCTTTGCTGGAGTTTTCATTTTGTTTTTACTGATTAGTTTTTCAGTGACCTTCTCACTTATTGTTTTGGTATAGCGCTCTTCAATAAGTTGAAATGGACTAGTGTACCAGAACCAAGGGGTTATTTACAACTCTGAGCAGTACAGAGGTATCAAACACCTTTCACACTACATCAAAGTGTTGGAGAGGGGATGGACAAATATAGAAAGTAAGATAGGAGATGAACAGCTCAGATTCAGATAAAGCACTACAACCCAATGTTTGCAGTGAGACAGACAGTGGAGAAGATGCTACAGATGAGTCCAACTAGGAAGTCCTAGACTTGGTCAAAGCATATAACAAGGTCCTAAGAAAGCCAATATGGACAGTCCTGCAATGGTTCAAATCCTAGAAACACTGGTAGAATTAGTACAAGCAATGTGCAAGGACCCAATGGCATAAATATAAACACAGTACAGACTCAAAATGGGATATGGCAGTGGGAGTGGGTGTGAATTATGGTTCAGTTCTGCACCCAGCATTGCTCATATTGGTGATGGAATACATTAGCAAACAGGTTGCATGGGACAAATCAATAAAGTTGCTGCAGGCAGATGATGTGGCCCTATAAGCAGACTTTACATATGAACTTTAGGAATGAATAAACACACAGGAGACTGAAATGCAGAACTGAAGACACACGGGACAAAAGACAGTAAAGACAACCACAAAGCATTCTATAACTATGTCAAGAATCTAAATGGCAATGCTCAGATCTGCTCTGAGCTAAAACAGAATGGCATTAAATATACTGATCCGAAGGATATTGCCAATATCCTGGCAGATCGATTCAGTGCCAACTTCACCCCCCTCTCACCCCCTAAATGGCCCATCTCAATACCGGAAGACTGCCAAATTCCAGTAATAATGGCCACACAGGTACAAAACGCACTCTCTAAAGCCAAGAATACAGCATCCATGGGACCAGATGACATCCCGGGCTGTGTACTACATGAACTACAATATGAACTGGCACCTCACCTAGGTGTCATGTTTAATCATAGCCTCACCTCAGGTTTCGTGCCCACTGAGTGGCGCAGAGCTACAGTTATCCCAATCCACAAGGGGGGATCCACCTTGGATCCCAGAAACTACCGTCCCATCAGTCTGACAAGCCTTAGCTGCAAGGCCATGGAGCGTATTATCATGGAACTTATAAACAAAGACATTGGCAACCTTCAAACACTGGACCCCACCCAGTTTGGGTTTGTGAAGGGCCGATCTTGTCTCCTGAACCTGACTGACTTCTTTGAATCAGTCTCCAGAACCATGGACAAGGGTAAGGTGGTCCACACAGCCTATCTAGACCTTGCCAAGGCCTTTGACACCATCCCCCACACTGGAATCATAGATAAACTTACTAAGTTGGGCATTAATCCCTATGTCACCCAATGGGTTGCTAATTGGCTTACTGATAGAACCCACACTGTAAAAGTAGCCGACTCCAAATCCAGCTCCAGACAAGTGACAAGTGGAGTACCTCAGGGTTCAGTCCTGGGGCCGCTCTTGTTTGGCATCTACTTCTCTGGAGTACAGGTCAACACTAAGGGACTCTGGCTAACAAAGTTTGCAGATGACTGCAAACTGGGAGCCATTATTGAATCCCCAAATTATGTGGATACTCTACAAAAGGGCCTTACAGAAACAGATGCTTGGTGCCAGAGCCATGGGCTCAAGCTCAATGCCAAGAAATGTATTGTAATCCCCTTTGGGAAAAAACATGTATCCATGAATTACCATATAGGTGGCAGTACACTAAACACAGAAAGTGTGATAAGAGACTTAGGGACACAGGTGGACAGTGGTCTCACCTTCGATAACCACATCGCCACAACAGTCAGGAAATACTTCTATGTGGCACACCTCATCACGAAGGGCTTTTCATCCAGAAAAAAGGAGGTCATTGTCCCACTGTACTCATCCCTCATTAGACCCATTATAGAATACAATGCCCCATTTGGTATGTACCTCTCAAGACATCTGCAACAACTGGAAAGGCCTCAGAAATACCTCACTAAAAGAATCACAGGCCTAAAGCAGATGCCCTACGCTGACCGCCTTAAAAAACTCCAGCTATACTCTGTCGCATATCGTCTACTCAGAGGCGATCTCTGCTTAACATACAAGGCCATGTCAAACCCAGAGCTGTTGGACATGCTACACTTAAATAAATCCCAATCCCTCAGAGCTACACGCTCCAGGGATCTAAACCTTGTCATCACAATAAACAAAACATGCTGGAGGGATAGGTTCCTGACCCAGAGACTCCCCAGACTCTGGAATAGATTGCCCATACATGTCAAGCAGAGTGCCTCTTTGGACCTCTTCAAGAGGAACCTTGACGATTGTATGGGAGAAAGGAAATTCACCCCAGGGATCACGTCAGTCGCCCTGCTAGACAGGGGTCCAGGAAAGTAAATAATGTGGGAAGAAATAGCCAACGAATTGTTATGGCTAGGCTTGTATAGGCCCTAGGGCTGATAGCCTAGTACCAACCTATGAACCTATGAACCTATGACAGGACAGCTGTCAAGTCAGCAAATGGAATCAAAAGGTGCTGAAAACTGAGATACAAGAGAAAACAGCGGAACAGGTCAACAACTTCAGTTAAGTGTCATGTGACAGAAGAATGCCAAATAAGCTTAAAAAGTAAGGTAAACAAAAACAGTTGTGAAACTAGTGCTTCTTCACCACACTGAAACCTTGACAGTGAAGGCAGAGCAGTTGAGGAAGCCTGAGGTGATGGAAACGAAGGGGTTGTGACATGTGGTAGGATGACACTATGGGATAGACGAAGAAATGAGGACATGAAAGCAAAAGCCAAGATGGTCACGGAGAACAGACTGCTGTGGTTTCATTTGTGCAGGAAAGCAGAAGACAATTTGCTGAAAGTGACTTGGGAAAGGCATGCAAAAGGCAAGAGGAAACAAGGATGTCCAGCAAAGAAATGGTTGGACTGTGTAAGAGAAGACGTGTGACAGTCAAGCATAGTAATCTAAGAAGGTAGGAAAGTGGCACCGAAACAAGAGAGGAGGCAAGAGTTGACTCAGCACTGTGATGTCATGTAGAAAAATGGGAAAAAGGTGGTTGATGATGATGAGTGAAGTGAGAGAAATGAATCTTAGCTTCCAAGATGAGGACACAAAAAATAAGTTATGTACTTACCACAATGTTTCATGTGTGCTGTCCATTTTCATTCTTCCGCAACTGATGGGCTTGGATCTGATCCTCAGATCCAACTCGGCCATTACTAGTTAGTGGGAACCACAAAGCTCTCAAGCCTCTCCCTTACCCATAATGCACCAACCCTAAGCTACCTCAGATCTTGTTTGCTGATTTTACTAGAAAAAGTACATATCAATATGTATAAATAAGGATACATAAAGGTATATATGTGTCCTAAAGAGTAAACTATGTCAGGAGCTCAAACAAAAGGACTTTGATGTCCTTAAAAGAGTCCATCATTTAGAGGTTTGTAGACATAATGGACAGGGGTTGGAGGGTGGGAAATTGAAGAATGAAAATGGACAACACAGATGGAACGTTATATATAAGTATACAACTTCTTTATCTGATGTTGTCGATTTTCATTCTATCCTCAACTGATGGGACAGATTCCCTAGCTACCTATAATCCTGGGTGGACTCTAAGGAAAGATATTCCTGAGCACAGATGAACCACTGATGCTCTACCCTCAGACACTAGAGACTGTACCACATGTGGTAAGATAATACCCAATTTGTTAAAGATAAATGCAATACAATCAGTTGGCTATCTTCTTAGTCACTTTTGCAACTGGTTTACCCAATTTCAATTCTGCAAATGAAACAAATAACTGGTCCATTTTTCTGATTTGTTTTGTTCTACATACGTTAAAACATAATTGTCTGCAAACATCCAATAAATGCTACACGTAATTGCCCTTGTTTGCAAAACAATTAGAAAATACTGGTATATTAATGGATTGACTGATAATAGATTTTGACACCACCTTGGGAAGGAAGGAGGCATTTATTTGTAGTATCACTCCATCCTTGTAAAAAAAAAAAAAAAAACAAATATGGAGATTTTGAAAACAAGGCCTGACTGTCTTATGCTCGTCTAGAAGAGGTAATGGCTACTAAAAAAAGCAGTTTTCCAACTAAGATACACAAGGTCACATTTAGCTGATAGTTCAAAAAAAGGGGACTGTAGAAGTGCCTGAAGTACCAGACCGAAATCCCATGGGGGAGTAGAGTCCTCAAACAGATATCACAAAAGAAAAGTGCCTTCGAAGAAAGCTCTGCACAGTTTATGAGGGGTTACTGGAGGAACTTCAATCCACTGTGAAAATTTGTTGTGCCCAGTAAACAAAAAGTACAGTTTTGTACCTACCACAAATGTAGATGTTCGAAGATCCACATTGCTGCAGTCCTTACACTTGGGTAGTCCGCTGTCCTCGGTCGGCCCGAATATCAAAGTATAAGGCTGACGTCGGTCAAGGCGCTTAAGACTGACATCAGGACGTCAGGGTACAAATGCGCATGACCGACGTCATATCCTCAGTCTTTTCTTGCCCCAGATGTCAGAAGACCCTAAACAGAAAGGTCAAAACCAAAAGACAGCAAAAAACAACTAACCACCCTTGCACTAATCATATAAACAATATATACAATATGTACAGTATTTACAACCCAAACCACACAACTGCCTCTAACAACAGAGGGGAAGGAGGGAGGGTAAATTGGACTGCAGCAATGTGGATCTTCGAACATCTACATTTATGGTAGGTACAAAACTGTACTATGTTCTTCATCTCACATTGCTGCAGTCCTTACACTTGGGTAGAATCCCAAAGCAGAGGTAAGGGAGGATGGCAAAACTATAAAGTAGTAGGAGCTGCCAAAATGCCCTGTAAAATAGCAGTGGCAAACCCAGCCCTAGATTTAGAGTAAAGAGGAAGGTGGTAATGCTTAGAGAAAGTATGCACTGAACTCCAAGTAGCTGCCTCCAAAATATCTTTAGTTGCCACCCCCCTTAAAAGGCTGTAGAAGTGGCAGTAGCTCTAGTGGAATGAGGCCTAATCCCAGCTGGAACCTCCTTATCATGATGGGAATAACAGAAAGCAATACACAACCCAATCCACTTAGAAATAGTTTGTTTTGACACAGGCTTGCCCTGAGAACCCAAAGCAAAAGAAACAAACAACTGCTGAGACTGCCTGAACCCTTTAGTTCTGCTCAAATAATATCTTAACTGCCTGTGTATATCCAAGGTATGCAAAATCTTTTCCCCTTTATTTTGGGGGTTTGCATAAAAAGTAGGCAAATGAATAGTTTGGTTTAAAGCCACACTAGAAACCACCTTAGGCATAAAGGAAGGATTAGTACGCAAAGATACCCTGTCCTTATGAAAAATTAAGAAAGGCTCAACTGCCATAAGGGCCTGCAATTCAGAAACCCTTCTCGCAGAGGTAATGGCCAACAAAAAAGCAGTCTTCCATGATAAATATTTCAACTCGGCAGTAGCTGCAGGCTCAAAAGGTTGTAGAGTGAGTTTCTCCAACACAAAATTGAGATCCCAAGCAGGAGTAGGAGCTCTACGTGGGGGTCTTATATTCTTTGCCCCTCTAAGGAATTGCTTAAACAAAGGATGAGAAAACAATGGTGGATCACAGTCATAGTGAGCAGAAATTGCTGCAGCATGAATCTTAATAGAAGAGAAGGACAATCCTTTGTCCAGTAACTCAACAAGATATTGAAGAGCCACACTTAAATTAGGCTTAGCAACATCAAATTCCTTTGCTGCACTCCAAAATAAAAATCTCTTCCATTTATCTGCGTAGACTTTCCTTGTACTAGGCCTTCTGGCCTCCAAAATAACATTCAAAACTTGCTGCGGAAGCTGAGACCCTCCAGGGTTTAAAACAGAATATGCCAGGCTGTTAGGTGAAGAGAGTGAAGTTTGACATTGAGTAAATGACTGTTCTCTTGAGACAGCAGGTGTGGAATCGAAGGCAAAGGCCATGGAGGCTCCCGAACCAGACTTCTCAGTAATGGGTACCAGTGCTGTCGAGGCCAATCTGGAGCCATTAGAATCATCTTTGGCTTGTCCTGTCTGACCTTTAGGAGTACCTTTGGGAGGAGAGGCAGAGGTGGAAAGGCATACACATGAAGATTGCTCCAATTGAAAGAAAGAGCATCCACTTTCCAAGCTGTGGGATGAAACCTTTTTGTGCAAAACTTTGGCAGCTGGTAGTTTAGTGGAGAAGCGAACAGATCTATGTCTGGAGTTCCCCATAACACTGTCAATTTCTGAAATACATGAGGATCCAATTTCCACTCGTGGGGATCCATAATCAGTCTGCTCAACACATCTGCTATGGAGTTCTGTGCTCGGCAGAAACCTTGCCTGAAGATTGAGCTGTAAATTGAGAGCAGTCTCCCACAAAATCATTGCTTGCCTGCATAGAGGATAAGAATGTGTTCCCCTTGCTTGTTGATGTACCACATGACAGTTGTGTTGTCTGTTAGAACCAACACCTGCCCTGGAAGAAGTAAATCCTTGAAAGCTATTAAAGCAAATTGGACTGCTAACATCTCCTTCAAGTTGATATGTAGATGTTGTAGTCTGGCAGGCCACGTGTCTTGTATCCACTTTCCATTTAGATGAGCTCCCCAAGCTTTGTCTGAGGCATCTGTCGTTAGAATCTGACTCGCCTCTGGCGGGTCACAGAGAGTCCCTTGTTTAGGTGACATTCCTGAGCCCACCACAAAAATTCCTTTTGAATGCAAGGTATTATCTGAATGACAGTGTCCATATCTTGGCAGTGCTGTGTCCATACATTTTGAGATACCATTGTAGCTTCCTCATATGCAGTTTGGCATTGGGAAGTACCAGAATACAAGATGCCATGAACCCCAAGGCTTGAAGGACTGTCCTTGCAGTCAGCCTGGACTGATGAGACAATTGATGGAAGTAAAGGGAAAGATTCTTTTGTTTGTCCGGGGTCAAAAAGGCCATCTGGGATGCTGTATTCAGTCTCACACCCAGAAAGCACATGTCTTGAGAGGGTACTAGACTGGACTTTATTTCGTTCACAGAATACCCCAGGCATCTTAGCACTGCTATCACGTATTGCAAATGATGAAGAAGCTCGTCCCTTCCTTTGGCCAGAATCAGGCAATCGTCCAAATAAGGATAGATCTGTATTCCTTTTAGCCTGAAGAAAGCTATCACTGGAGCCAGAACCTTTGTGAACACTCTGGGCGCAGTAGATAAGCCAAAGGGCAATGCAGAGAACTGATAATGAGAAGTCCCAGCTCGAAAGCAGATACTTCCTGCAACTTAGCCTGATAGGAACATGAAGGTAAGCTTCCTTGAGATCCAGAGTCACCATCCAGTGATCTTTGCCCAGCAGAGGTAAAAGCTGTTGTAACGTCAACATTTTGAACTTGGGAATGTCCAGATAAGTGTTGAGGATAGATAAATCCAAAATTGGTCTCCACGTGTTCCCCTTCTTTGGTACTAGGAACAGGCGAGAATAAAATCCTAGGCCTACTTCTGGCAGAGGGACCGGCTGTATGGCCCCTATTTGCAGCAGCAGAGAAATTTGTTTGTGAGCCTCCATTCTTTGCTGAGGAGGAACGTCTGGCATGCCTTTGAAAGGAGGCAAGGTATGGAAATAAAACCTGTAACCTTGGTGTATAATATCCAATACCCATCTGTCCTGGGTAATTAAATTCCAATTTTCTTTGAAAAGTGCCAACCTTCCTCCCAAAGGTGCTGCCAGACAAGAAGGCTCTGGCAGCTGGAAAGGTAGGTCATTGGGCCTGTTTACGAAAGGACTGGCCCCTGCCCTCACCCGAAGACTGTGCCGGTGAACTCCCTGTTCTAGGTCTGAAAGAGCCCTGAGCTCTACCCCTACCACGTCTAGATCTTCCCCTAGACTGTGAATCATAAGAAGGGTACGTCCACCCCTTAGCAGGCCAATTCCTACTAAACTTCGGAGGCTGAACTTGCAAAAAATCTTTAACAGTCTGCATAGACTTAGCCTTGTCTTCCATTTTCTTTAAAACTGCCTCCACAGGTGAACCAAACAATACATCCGACTGTAAAGGAGCATCTAAAATCCTTGTCTTAACATGGTCAGATAAGTTCTGATCCCTCAGCCAGGCGTGCCTACGAAGAACTGACCCAGTGGCAGCCACCCTAGACGAGGCCTGTACAGCATCAAATCCACATTGTAAAGAATGCTTACCCACCTGTTCAGAAACATGTACCAAATCTTGTAATTCTTTACACTCAATGCCTTCCGCCAGAGCATCTACCTTAGACTTCAATTGAGAAAGAAGATAGTTTTGATATTTCAACATGTGAAACTGGCAATTCAAAGCCCTCATAGCTAAAGTGGAAGAAGTATAGACTTTCTTTCCCCATCTATCCAAAGCTCTGGCCTCTTTATCTGGAGGAACCGGATTTTTTACCACAGAGGCCTTGACACCCTTAGGTCCCTGACTAACTGTTTCTGGGTCTGCCCTAGGACTCTTATACAGATACTTATGAGCTTCAGGCACCCTGTAATACCTGTCTGGTTTAACAGGAGCAGGAGGCAAAGAATCAGGATTAAGTGAAGCCTCTGCAAACACATCTTCCACAACATCCAGAACAGGAGGAATAGCCAAAGGCCTATGCTGGGGTAAAAGCAAAAATTCCCTAAGCCTTTTCCTGGAATCAGAGAAGTCCTGACCTTCCCACTTAAAATGTTCCCTCATAGAATGAAGAGTCTCTGAAATGAAAAATCCTCTGGAGGAGAAGCAGAAGGAGTAGAATCATCCACATCAGAATCAGAATAAGGAGAATACTCCTGCAAGTCTTCAGCCGAAGACTCTGAAACATCCGAAACCTGCTCAAAACTCCCCAACTCTGGTTCCACCCTAGGCCTCTTATCAGGAGGGGCAAAGAACCTCTAATCAAAGTAATTAAATCTTCTGCCATTTTGAGCATGTGCTTCTTGGGCACAGATCCTGAAGAACTAGGAGTGACACCAACAGAAGCTAAACCTGGCCTGCCTCTGGGAGAAGCCTTGGAAACAGAAGGAGAGGGCCTAACCACCCTAGGAAGGGAGGGAGTACAGTAACCTGAGAAGCCCCTTCAGCCTGACCTGCCTCCTGAGAGGCCACATCCTGCAATATCAAAGTCTCCCCTGGGACTCCAGAGAAGCCTCGGTGGAACCACCGGTTCCACTGACGCCTCTAAAGAACCGGCGTCCGCAGGACGACTCTTCTTGCCTGGGTTTAGCTGCTTTGTCTTTGCGCTTCTTGAAGAAGCGGCGTCGGAGCATCCGGCGGCATATTGTAATTGCACCGCTTCCGAAGACCAACCTGGCACAATCTAACCTTCGCAATAGTGCACTTATTAAACCTAGCACAAAGCGACACCCAACAACGTCGTGCTCAGGCCCCAAACAAGGAATACACAAAGTATGATAATCTCTATGCGGTATCTGCTTCCCACAAGAAATACAGTTATTCACTTTTTCTGACATCCGGTAAACCACTGAGGCAAGAAAAACTAAAATATTCCCCAACGGGTACTTAGCCAACTTTGACTCGGTCTGAAACTCGAATTGAAAAATTTCAGAGCCGAACGGCACTTGCAACGCTGCTTCTGCATCGGACCATGCGGCAAAAAAGACTGAGGATATGACGTCGGTCATGCGCATTTGTACCCTGACGTCCTGATGTCAGTCTTAAGCGCCTTGACCGACGTCAGCCTTATACTTTGATATTCGGGCCGACCGAGGACAGCGGACTACCCAAGTGTAAGGACTGCAGCAATGTGAGATGAAGAACATCTTTTCCATTTACTTGTATACAGTTACTGTTTTGAAGGTTTATGGGAAAATAAAAGTATATATGGTGGACAGGGGAAGAGAGCATTGGTTGTCTGGCCATTAAAGAACTGGAGAAGCCAAGCCATCAGCCTGAGGTTTCAGATGTCGGGATGGGTCATGCCCGTCAAGTGAGACAGAAAATCTGGAGTTGGATCCAGAATCCAAGGTTGGTGAAATAAGTGAGGTCAAAGGAAGGGAAACCAAATCTGTCGAGGTCAGTAAGGTGCAATGAGGATGACTTTGTTCTCTAAATGGCAGCTTTCTGTAGAAATTTAAAAATTAATGGAATTAGTGGGTAGGCATAAAGTAGATCGGGAGACCAAATGTGAAGTAGAGCATCCCTCAGTGATCTCCACTGTGGGGCGATTATGGCAAAGTAGCTGCTGAACTTGTTTAAGGAAGAAGCAAAAAGGTCACAGCAAGGTTGTCTCCATCAACGAAAATTCATTTCTGTCACATTCTTGTTGAGAGACAACTTGTGAGGTAGAAGAATGGACCTACTCAGTTTGTCTGTTATCACATTGGACTTCCCTGGATTGTGCATTGCTATTAAAAAGCAGTTAGATGAGATCATCCATTGCCACACTCTGAGCGCTTCTCAACACAAGGGGTACAATCTGGTCCCTCCTTGTTTGTTGATGTACCAAACTACTGATTGCAATTCGGATGGACAACACGTCACCACCAAAATGAGAGCATTCTGAAAGGCATGCAATGCTAAAAGCACTGCTCTCATCTCAAGGACACTGATGTGCAAGTTGGCCTCTTCAGGAGGCCAAGTGCCTTGGATTATCTTGCCCAGAAATTGCCCCTCACCCCAACTGGGAAGAGTCCATGGTCACTAAGGCCTTGGATTAAGGGGGAATGAATGGGCAACCTTGTTGAACATGATCTGTGTTGTATGCACCCACTGGAGAATCCTCCTATAAAATCTGGCTAAAGGTACTAATGTTATCACCACTGCCATTGATCCTAGGGCTTGAAGGACCATCCGGACTGAAATCTTGGTACTGCAGATTATTATTATGATTTGTAATCTGATATTCTCTACTCTTGATATAGGCAGTGAAGCTATCACAGACTTTGTGTTGAAAATTGCTCTTATGAATTCTACGTTTTAAGTCAGTTGTATTGGAGACTTGCCATAATTTATGGTTATCCTCAGATGCGATCAACCTGGAGAATCTGACTCTATGCAGTTATCAAAAGATGCCTGGTTGAGGCGGTAAGGAGCCAGTTGTCTAGACATGGAAACACCCAGAATTGCTGCAGTCTCAAGTGAGCTGCTACTAATGCCAAACATTCGGTAAACACATCCTGAAGGTCTACAGAATACATCCAGTCATCCTTGCCCAGAAAATGGAGAAGGGACTAAACCTTGATCATTTGAAACTTTTGTGACTTGAACTGAATTGTTCAAGTTGCTTAAACCCAGGCATGGTCTCCATTCCCATGTTTTCTTGGCACGAAAAGGAATCTCGATTAAGTTCCGGATTCTATTTGGTCTGGCAGGACCTCTTGGATGACTTTTTCTCTGGCAGCTTTAGAATTCCAATAGCTTCTTTTTTCCTTGTGACTGGATGGAACACCTAGGATTTTTCTTGGAGGTGAAAGGAACAAAAGTGTACATTACTTTTAAAAATAATCTTCTGCATTCAAGTCTTTCTTGTTATGTCTAACCAGGCTCTCTGGTGCAGAGATAGTAGTCATCAATTGCCTTCAAAGGTGAGCAATCGGGCCTCCTTTCAGAAGTGCTGGAAGGGTCTGTCAGAGAAATAATCCCTTGACCCCTGGTGTTCGGTGCCTCCTCTGCCATGGGGGCATCATCGACTATGTCAGTCGTCCCCCCCCCGACCCTAAGGGAACTTTCTCTTTGTGTGTCCTGGAAAGGACCCTGGGACTTTCTGAACCACATCTTCCACCCACCTCATGGATTACTTGAAGAGGATTTTTGAGGGGCCGAAAAATGTACACCCACTGCAGAAAGGGTCTTTCTATCCTTCTCACACATGGATAAAGTTTCCTTCACTGTGGGTCCACATAAAGAAGTGCCGTCTAATAGAGCCTTCAGCTGCATGTGAAATTAGCCTCATGGATGAAAATAGATTGTAGGGTAGCCAACTGCGAAGCCACAGATGACTGGGTGCCTGCAGGAATGGACCCTGAAAGGGAATTTGAAAGGTCCTTAATCAGATTGCTTTGCAACCTAGTAAAATGTGACGAGTAATTCAGTGACCTAAGGGTACAGATTGCTGATGTGTAGACATGCTTCCCAAACCTGTCCATCTCCCTAGACTCCATGACAGGGGGCTACACAGAGGAACTTTGTTCAGTAAGTTCCTTGCTGGTGGCCACCGACACAAACATGACATCCATGGGCACCCCTTTAGCCCAAAATTCCTTCCCCAATGGTGGCACAAGACTTTTGTCTGGTCTCCTGCATATGGGTTCAACTGTGTTGGGTTCCTTCCATACCTAGGAAGCAACAAAATCAATTAGATCATCGGTGGGTGGAGTAACCCAGGAGGTAGATGGGCCAACTCCAAATGCCTCCAGAAATATCAACTCCTCTGGTGAAGGGTTGCTGGGAATCTAATCACCTCTCTGTTTTAGGATCTCAAGGATGTCTACAAATAAGACGTCTTCTGGAGGTGATCATGGGGACCCTTTACTTTCACTGAAGTCTGCATCCTCAGTGACTGGCTCTTGTGGAGAGTCTAAGTGCCTCCTTTTCCACATCCTCTTCCTAGGGACCTCCTCGGTGGGGTGTTCCAGGGAGGTGTCATAAGAGACTAATACCCTGCTGGTAGTCTGGAGATCTTGGGCTGTCACTATGGAATTGAGTGGTGAGGCTCCTGGCGCAGCTGTATCTGGGCAGACTGGAAATCTGAGAGGGCTGGATCCCTCAGTCCTGTTAAAGCATATAAAACCCTCTTCACAACCTCAAGAGAGAGAGAAGATCTCGGATCTGAGACGGCAGGCTTCCAGACTTAATCTCCTCTTGCCCTTACTCCACAAGGAGGAAGCTGGAGCTGAGTTATCCAATGTCGAAAGGCCAAGGCATAGAGATGGCTCTGAAAACTTCAGAGTCAACTCCAATATCTTGGATCCAACATGGAGGCCCCGGCTCAGCGTCTCCTTCAGATCCGAAAGTCAGAGTCAAGGTGCTAAGAATCCACTTACTTCAGATCTAATAAAGGTAATCCTCAGATCCGAGCCTGACAGACCAAGAAGACCCGGATCCTGGGTCTCTAAAGTAGCCAATGGAATCAGAGGAGGAGAGTGAAATGGTGGAATGGACGAGAGATGGGTTGCCTGATCCGAGCTGTTAGGTGCTGAGAGCACACCCATCTGGATCTGTGCAGAGAGAAATTTCCTCATTATCTGATCCGCATCTTCTTTAGTTAGACCTTTAGATGACAGAGATGATACCAGGGGAGGGGATTTTGTAGGTCTCCTCTCTATGAAAGGAGAAGGCAGCCTAGAAAGAGCAGGATCAACTGATGGAGAACACCAGGTCCTGGGTAAAGTCAAAGGATCCTGAGTTGTAGTATCAGATGGTTTCTTAGTGGGATCCGAGGGTATTAGATCCAACAATCTCTTTCTCTTTGGATCTGAGGGAGAAGAGGTATGAGAACTCCCCGGATCCAATTTTGAGTTCTTCCTGGAAGGTGTGGAAGACAGAGCCGAGAAAATAGATGAAGCAGGAGATTTCAACTCCTCTGATTTTTTTGTGGAGGGTTGAGCCCCTGCAATAGCATCTCTGAAAGAAGGTAACAGACCTTTTAACATCAGCTAGTTTTTTCTATCCACCACACCACATGGATTAACATTTCTACAAATAGAACACTCCTGATGAAGATACTGAGGGCCCAAATAGTAAACACACAGACTATGAGTGCCTGATATAGGCAATTTATGTCTACACTTGGAACAATTTTTTGAAACTGGACAGCCCTTTTTCTGCCATAATGGCAAAGAGAAACGGAAGAAGGGAGTTTGATATAGATATGTTTAAAGTTTTTTTTTTTCCAGGGGGAATAAAAAAGGAATCAAAAGGAATAACAACTACCAACAATGGTAAGTACGGTTATTCTAACAAGAAGGAACACAACAGAGACTACCAACAATGGTAATAAAAAACAGGAAGAAATTCAATCAACTATGCAGAAAAAAAGTGCCCAAGAGACTTATTTCACAAAGTTCAGTTATTCAGAGGCTTGTTGTGCTATTGGGCATAGTTACAAATACTGGCATACATTTCTGAGATGTGTACATATCTACATCTATATCTATATAAATATATGTGTGTGAGTTCATGCAAATTTTCAGAACCCTTCACTTGTATGGGTTAATAATGGCGGATGGATTTCGAAATCCCTCACTACTTGTATTGCTCAGAATATTGCAAAGAAATTGAGAATATCTGAGCAAGAGTACCATATTTTTATACAAGCAGCTTATTCAGACAAAGATGCAAGTATCAGGGCATTCGTTTTGCTAAACCTAGCTGGGTTAGAGGCCACTGAAAGAGAGTGCTCATTTTTGTATGCAGCAGCAGTACAGTAGATATCAAAAGTGTACACACCCCTGTTAAAATGCCAGGTTTTTATGATATATATAAAAAAATTAGACCACAATAAATCATTTCAAAACTTTTGCCACCTTTAATGTGACCACCTGTACAATTCAATTGAAAAACCAACAAATCTGTTAGGGGAAAAAATGTTAAAAAATAAAAAAATGCACAATAAGCTGGTTGCAGAAGTGTGCACACCCTTAAACTAATACTTTGCTGAAGCACCTTTTGATTTTATTACATCATTCAGTCTTCTTAGGTAGGAGTCTATCAGCATGGCACATCTTGACTTGGCAATATTTGCTCACTCTTCCTTGCAAAAGCACTCCAAATCTGGCAGATTGCAAGGGCATCTCTTGTGCACAGCCCTCTTCAGGTCGCACTACAGATTTTCTATTGGATTTAGGTCTGGGCTCTGGCTGGGCCATTTCAAAACTTAAATTTTCTTCTGGTGAAGCCATTCTTTTGTTGATCTGGATGTATGATTGGGGTTACTGTCATGCTGAAAGGTGAAATTCCTCTTCATCTTCAGTTTTCTAGCAGATGCCTGAAGGTTTTGGGCCCAAAGTGACGGGTATTTGGAACTGTTCATAATTCCCTCCACCTTGACTAAAGTCCCAGTTCCAGTTGAAGAAAAGCAACCCCAAAGCATGATACTTGCCACCACCATGCTTCACCATGGGGATGGTGTTCCTTTGGTGATGCAAAAAAGAAGTTATGTACTCACTGTAACATTCCATGTTTGTAGTCCATCTCGCCCTTCATTCTTACATATGGGTTCGGAGCCAATCCTTGGCTCCGATTCGGGCGATTACAAAGATCAAAATCTCTCAGTTGGCTCATGGCAAAGTAGGTATCCCATAGTGCACTAGTAAGAATCCACAGATCTTGTTTGCTGCTAACAATAAAAGTGATAGAAAAGTTTTCGACAAGGAACAACAAAGATGAAAGGTCTCCACCCTACAAAAAAGGCAATACTATCTTGTCTCCAGATCCTCCAAGGATACATGGATGGGTGCAGGTGGGTGGGTTCAGAAGAATGAAGGGCGAGACTGACTACAAACATGGAACATTATGGTGAGTACATAACTTCTTTATGTTCTGTAGTCCTATCTCGCCTTCATTCTTGCATATGGGACAGCGTTCCTAGCACCTTTTTCTCTGGTGGCTCACGGGAATATACTGCTAAGAACCGTGGAACCAAAGGAGGCTCTACCCCTTGAGGTCATAGGTTCATAGGTTGGTACTAGGCTATCAGCCCTAGGGCCTATACAAGCCTAGCCATAACAATTCCCTGGCTATTTCTTCCCACATTATTTACTTTCCTGGACCCCTGTCTAGCAGGGCGACTGACGTGATCCCTGGGGTGAATTTCCTTTCTCCCATCCAATCGTCAAGGTTCCTCTTGAAGAGGTCCAAAGAGGCACTCTGCTTGACATGTATGGGCAATCTATTCCAGAGTCTGGGGAGTCTCTGGGTCAGGAACCTATCCCTCCAGCATGTTTTGTTTATTGTGATGACAAGGTTTAGATCCCTGGAGCGTGTAGCTCTGAGGGATTGGGATTTCTTTAAGTGTAGCATTGTCCAACAGCTCTGGGTTTGACATGGCCTTGTATGTTAAGCAGAGATCGCCTCTGAGTAGACGATATGCGACAGAGTATAGCTGGAGTTTTTTAAGGCGGTCAACGTAGGGCATCTGCTTTAGGCCTGTGATTCTTTTAGTGAGGTATTTCTGAGGCCTTTCCAGTTGTTGCAGATGTCTTGAGAGGTACATACCAAATGGGGCGTTGTATTCTATAATGGGTCTAATGAGGGATGAGTACGGTGGGACAATGACCTCCTTTTTTCTGGATGAAAAGCCCTTCGTGATGAGGTGTGCCACATAGAAGTATTTCCTGACTGTTGTGGCGATGTGGTTATCGAAGGTGAGACCACTGTCCACCTGTGTCCCTAAGTCTCTTATCACACTTTCTGTGTTTAGTGTACTGCCACCTATATGGTAATTCATGGATACATGTTTTTCCCAAAGGGATAACAATACATTTCTTGGCATTGAGCTTGAGCCCATGGCTCTGGCACCAAGCATCTGTTTCTGTAAGGCCCTTTTGTAGAGTATCCACATCATTTGGGGATTCAATAATGGCTCCCAGTTTGCAGTCATCTGCAAACTTTGTTAGCCAGAGTCCCTTAGTGTTGACCTGTACTTCAGAGAAGTAGATGCCAAACAAGAGCGGCCCCAGGACTGAACCCTGAGGTACTCCACTTGTCACTTGTCTGGAGCTGGATTTGGAGTCGGCTACTTTTACAGTGTGGGTTCTATCAGTAAGCCATTTAGCAACCCATTGGGTGACATAGGGATTAATGCCCAACTTAGTAAGTTTATCTATGATTCCAGAGTGGGGGATGGTGTCAAAGGCCTTGGCAAGGTCTAGATAGGTTGTGTGGACCACCTTACCCTTGTCCATGGCTCTGGAGACTGATTCAAAGAAGTCAATCAGGTTCAGGAGACAAGATCGGCCCTTCACAAACCCAAACTGGGTGGGGTCCAGTGTTTGAAGGTTGCCAATGTCTTTGTTTATAAGTTCCATGATAATATGCTCCATGGCCTTGCAGATAAGGCTTGTCAGACTTATGGGACGGTAGTTTCCGGGATCCAAGGTGGATCCCCCCTTGTGGATTGGGATAACTGTAGCTCTGCGCCACTCAGTGGGCACGAAACCTGAGGTGAGGCTATGATTAAACATGACACCTAGGTGAGGTGCCAGTTCGTATTGTAGCTCATGTAGTACACAGCCCGGGATGTCATCTGGTCCCATGGATGCTGTATTCTTGGCTTTAGAGAGTGCGTTTTGTACCTGTGTGGCCGCTATTACTGGAATTTGGCAATCTTCCGGTACTGAGATGGGCCATTTAGGGGGTGAGAGGGGGGTGAAGTTGGCACTGAATCGATCTGCCAGGATATTGGCAATATCCTTCGGATCAGTATATTTAATGCCATTCTGTTTTAGCTCAGAGCAGATCTGAGCATTGCCATTTAGATTCTTGACATAGTTATAGAATGCTTTGTGGTTGTCTTTGGAATCTTTGGCAATTTTATTTTCGTAACTAGCTTTGGAGGATTTTATGAGGCATCTCAGTTTCTTACTGAGGCTAGTAAGGGAGTTTTTTGCATCCTGGAATTTACCTCTTTTCTGCAAAAGTTTCTTCCTTTTGTTGTAAAGTTTGTTTATGGCAGGGGACCACCAGATTGGCTTCCTTTTTTTGGATGAGAGCATTTTGGTTCTATTTGGGATGGCACGATTCATGCATGAGTGGATGTGCTCGTACAGTGCCTTGGTGTAGGATTCACCAGTTGAACTTTCAGTTCCCGTCTGCATGGGTGTCATGAAGTTTGTCACTTCTGACTTGAGTAGCATGAAATTGGCTTTGGAGAAGTTTTTTATGGTGGTTTCTTTACTGGGGGTGGGGGTGGGATGTGGATGTTAAGGGTGATTAGCTTATGGTCAGACCTGACTAACGAGGGGGTGACCATAGGTATGGAGCATTGATTTCCCATGTTGGTAATGACCAGGTCTAGGATATTGGAGCCCTGGTCGGAGTATGGATGAGTTGATGCAGGGCGTGGGAATTTATGAATTCCAAGAACCGTTAGCTTAAAGGTGTTGGGACATGAGTAGTTTTCCCAGTTAATGGCAGGGTAGTTAAAATCACCCAGTATTAGGGTGTTTGGTTCTATCTTAATATTTTCCAGTATGTTTAGAAAGGTGTAGTGAGAATCTTGGGGTATGGTGGGGATCTGTAGCAAGCTACAATTTGGATTGCAGTCTTACCTAGTGTTAGTTGCACTTGGAGAATTTCAGACACATTGTGTTGGCCAACTAGCCTGGTGGTGTGAATATCCTTGGTGAATATTGACACTCCTCCACCTTTAGTGTTTCGGTCCTGGTTTGGTGGCCGAAAAGTGTGGTAAGAGTTGTAGCCTGGTATTGCAGGGGTGCTCTCTGGAGCCTTGAACCAGGTCTCAGTTACTGCACAGATATCGATGTTCTCCATTTTTAGGAGTGCCTCGAGAGAGTGCATTTTGAAGTTTAGACTTCTAACATTGAGTAGCATTACCTTCAGATTTTGCATGCTTGTACCTGTTATGGTGGTGGTTTTGTCCTTTGATGTTTGCCTAAAAAAGGCACTATAGGGGTGGCAAGAGCCTTAGCCAGTAACCTGAATCCCAGGGGCGACAGGTGCAGACCATCTCTGGCAAAGCATCGTGGTCTGTCAATCATGTCGCCCCAGGCAGACAGATACTGGATCCCCTTTGAATGACACCATAAGCTTAGCCAATTGTTGAAGTCAATCATTTTATCCTTCTATTGTGGTATAATTCTGGGAGAAGGCAGGATGCTACTCAGGGCTAGGGTCATACCTGCCTGGGCCACATGATCCGGGAGCTCTTCCATGTCTCTTTTCATGTAGTCCAGGGAGGTACGTCTCAAGTCATTCACTCCAACATGGACAATGACAGAGTCATATTTGTACTTGTTGTGGAGTGACTTGAGTGCATGCGTTATGTGGTGGATTCTGGCACCAGACAGGCAGCTGACTGTAATTTTCTCCTTATTCAACCTGGTAAGAGGGACATCAGTGTGCCGGACTATAGAGTCACCTATGACTAAAGTGTTAGGTACATTGTCTTGCCTTAGGGGCTGTTGCTGGGTGGCACACTGGTGTTGTGAACTATGTGACACATTGGTTGTGATTGGTGTTTGCGTTTCAGCTTCAGGGGTCTTTGTTGCTTGGGCAGGTTACAGTTAAGGGCCTCTGCATATGTGGATTTAGTGTTGCTATATGTGGGCGTTGGTGGTGTGGGTTTAGAAGGGCTATATGTTGCTTGAGGTGTAGTGTGGGTATTAACCTTCTCCTCTTGACTGTTTAGCACAATCTTGGGTGGAGAGAGCTTTGCTTCCATTTTGGCTATTTAAGTGCATCTCTCACAGGTTGTAGTGTTGGGTGGTAGGAGGAGAGGGTTGTCTGTGTACATGAGGCAATTGCTGCATTGCCCCAGTATGCCCAGATTCACCAGGTGGACCGGAGAAATCACCGGAAGCTGACCCTTGGACATGCCTGGTTTGGGGCTTTTTTTTTTTCTTTGTAAAGTATAGGAGCTGTTTCCTTAGCAAGGTACTTTGCAATTATAGGCTGTTTAGTGCCTACTATTAATTTCTCCTTGTTAACAAGGAGAGTTCAGTGTTTGTATGAGTTTAAGGCTTCCTAGTGCTTTCCAGCAGGTATTAGAGAAAGTGCTAGTCACAGGGATGCTTAAAGGTAAGATTGTAAAGAATGCACTCTGCAGTGTGCACTAGAGAAATTAGATGTGAAAGTAGGTAACTTGAGTTTTACCTGTTTAAAAAGTTAAGGTTTAGTGGAGAGTTACTATTTTTAAAACAGCAAGATGGATTGAAAGGGGTGGTCACTTTTGTATTTTGGTACTATGAAATGCTGTAGGATGGCCAATAAATTTAAATAATTGAAGGGGTGTGATTTCAAAAATGATGAATTTGTGATTACTCACATAAGCCAGTGAAAGTAGAGAGAAATGAGATATATGGTCAGATTAACATAAGAGGCGGGCAACTAGAAAGACTCAGAACAGAGAGAGCTGTGGTCTCTTTTGAAGTTTTAATATGCTGTTAAAACAGAATGCAAGCAAAACACAAGGTAAAGAAAACAAACTACAGTATTCAAAATATAGAAAGGCAATACAGTAATACAAAAAATAAAAGCAAACTAACCTTTCCTTCACACCAAAGTGTAGCAGAGTCTGGATGAGCCTTTCTGGTCAAAACCAATTTGTAATGAGTAATAAAAGTATGAGGGGTAGCCCAAGTTGCTACTGGGACTCTGGCTTGAAAAGCAGCAGATGCGGATAGGGATCTGGTAAAATGAGCCTTAATTTTAAATGGAAGTTCCTTGCCATTGGAAGACCAGATAAATGAGATACAGTTTGAAATCCAATTTGATAGAGTCACCTTAGAGACTGGGAGAACTATCCTAGTTTCAGAAAAGGATACGTAGAATTGGTCATTTTCTAAGTTCCTTGGTTCTATGTAGATAGAACCGTAGCTGTCTGTAAACATCGAGTTGATGAAATTTATTTTCTGCACTGTTCGAATGATTAGGAAAGAATACTGGCAGTTCGATAGTTTGGTTCAAATTAGACTGAGAGCAAACCTTGGAGATGAAAGATGGGTTTGTACGAAGGGAAACTCTGTTTTTATGAAAAATCAAATAAGGAGGTTTGACTGACAGTGCTTGTAACTCTTGACACCCTTCTGGCAGATTTAACAGCTACTAGAAAAATGGACTTCCAAGACAGGAACTTCAGTTCACAAGTATGCGCGGGTTCAAAAGGCGGGGAAGTAAGTTTGAACAGAGCAAAATTTAGATCCCAAGGAGATACAGGTTCCTGAAAACGAGGTCTTAGCAAGGTAGTGCCTTTAAGGAAAATTTTACACAATCTGTGAGCCATCAGATTAGGCTCATGTTGTCCCAAATGAAAATTGGATATCGCTGCCAGGTGAACTTTGATTGTAGCCACAGCTGATCCCTCATGAAAAAGTTTGGTTAGGAATTATACCACCAAGGGAATGGATGTTGTGTAAGGATCTACATTTTTCTCTTTTGCCCAGATAGAAAATCTTCTCCATTTGCTAGCGTATAATTTCCTTGTGGAAGGTTTGTGGGATGATGTGAGGATATGGGTAACAGCAGGTGAGAAATCATGACGCCTGACTAGGGATGGAAGTGGAGCAGCCACGCTATCAAGTTGAGGGGGTGGAGGGTGTCTGATATGTGTGTCAACAGGTCTGGAACTGGGTCCAGAGTCCATGCATCATCTAGAAGATGAGGCCCACGAAAGGAGAACCAAATATGAAGAGGCCAGTAAGGAGTGATATGAATCATCTTTCTGCTTCCCAAGGACTTTGCTTTCTGGACCACTTTCGATATGAGCGGAAAGGGGGGAAATGCATAAAGAAGTCCCGGAGGCCAATTGTGAAAAAGTGCATCTCTCGGTGACTGCCCCAGAGGGGGGATAAGGGAGAAGTAGCTGCTGCATTTGGCGCTGACTGGACTGGCAAACAGATTGCCGCAAGGCTGTCCCCATTTGCGGAAAATCTGCTCCGTGACTTTCTGATTCAGAGACCACTCATGCGGCATTAAGATTGCCCTGCTGAGCTTGTCGGCTATCACATTGGCTGTCCCCGGGATATACATTGCTACTAGAAAGCACTGGGAAGAAATTGCCCACTGCCCAACACGAAGAGCCTCTCAACATAGGGGGTAAGATCTGGTTCCTCCTTTCTTGTTTAAATACCGTATCACTGACATATTGCCCGACTGGATTGCTATCGTCCCTAGAGGAAGAAAGTTGTGAAGTGCTTGCAACGCTAGGAGCACTGCTCTCATCTCTAGGACACTGATATGCAAGTGAGCCTCGTGATCTTACCATGTGCCTTGGACAGTCCTGCCTAGATAATGTCCCCCCACCCTATCAGGCATCTGTGGTCACAGTAGCAACGGGTTGGCAAGGAAGGAAAGGTGTTCCTGTCATTAGCTGATCGAAGGTCCTTTTTGCAAGATTCCATTCTCAGAACATGATGAAACAGAGGTAGTTGTTGAAGAGACCACTGGGAAAAGAGTAGCCATTGAAGGATTCACATATGCAGTCTGGCTATTGGCATTAATGTTATGGTAGAAGCCATGGTCCCTAAAAGTTTCAGCATTGTCTTGGCCTTGACTCTTTGTTGAGGAAGTAAGATGTATATCTGTTGCCTGAGATTTTGAATTCTGTCTGCAGGAAGATGAGCCATCATGGTGAATGTGTCTATTTCTGAGCCTATAAAAGTCACATATTGAGAGGGCGACAAGGCAGACCTTTCCCAATTTATCGTAATTTCTAGCTGTGTGCAGAGTTGAATGGTTGAATCCCTGGCTTGTAGAAGTAGATGCCTGGTGGTGGCGGCCAGGAGCCAGTCGTCCAGGTACGGAAACACTTGGAATCCAAGACTTCTCAAGTGAGCTGTCACTACCGCCATGCATTTGGTGAACACCCTGGGGGCTGTGGTGAGACCAAAGGGCAGAGCACAAAATTAGTAATGACTGGTTCCCAGCCAGAAGTGTAGATGACTCCTCGATGCTCTGTCCATTTTGATGTGGTAGCACGCATCTTGGAGGTCTATGGAGCATATCCAATTGTCTTTCCCTAACAGAAGGAGTACAGACTGCAGAGTTACCATTCGGAACTTGGACTTCTTCACTGATTCGTTTAATTTGCTGAGGTCCAAAATGGGCCTCCAGTCCCCTGTTTTTTTTGGCACTAAAAAGAATCTGGAGTAAGTTCCGAATCCTTTCTGGTCTGCAGAGATGGTTTGGATGCCTCTCTTTGTAAGCAACTTTTGAACTTCTATGGTTTCTTGATCCCTGTGATTGGGTGGAACATCTGGGATCTTCTTGGGGGTATGGAGTGGAAGAAAGAAGGGTATGGAGTATCCTCTGGTGATTATTCTTTGTACCCACTTGTCTTGGGTGATGCTTGAGCCAGGCTTCTCAATACAAAGATAAGCGACCCTTGACTGGCTCCAGAGAAGCGCAGTCGGTCCCCACTTCAGGAGCTCTGATAGAGACGACCAGGAAAGGAATTGCTGCCTGCCTGGTTTTGCGGATCCCCCCTGCCTCTAGGGCATCTACCATTAGCTCCTCCTCCTCTGCCTCTGAAGGAGGAATCACCCTGTGCATCCGGGAAAAAATCTCTGGGATTTCTTAAACCACATTTTCCCGCCTCTCTGACCCTTGGGGTATGGTCTAGAAGGGACAGAAAAATGTACTCCCATGGCAGACAGAGTGTTCCCTTCCTGTTCTCACCTGGTGAGTGTATCTTTTACTTTGCTCCAAATAAAGAGGAACCTTCAAAGGGGGCGTTGGTAAAAGTAGATTTGAAGGGCTCCGCAAAATTACATAAGCGCATCCAAGAATGTCTCCTTAGGGAAACTCCTGAACCCGCTTGCCCTACTCGTTCCATTTGCTGCATAGGATATCAGTCGCATGGAGGAGTTAACAATGTGAGTTTAAGGTGGACAACTGAGTAGTAATTTTCTCTGGGACTCCTTCAGTTGATGTACCTTGGAGAGTATCTCCTAGTTCCTTTAGGAGATCTCTTTGAAGCCTAGTAAAATGGGTAAAGTAATTCAGCAATCAGAGAGTGAAAGCCGCTGAAGAAAAGATACGCTTCCCGTGTCTATCCCATCGTTTGAGACTCCTTGTTCGGTGGATGGACAGATGTAGAGGTCTCCGCTAGTTCCTTCTTTGCGGCTGCCGCTACCACCATGGCATCTACAGGCACACCTTTGGTCAAGAACTCTCTTTGGGAGCTGAGAGAAATTTGTTGGGCCTTCTGGGGACTGGTTCCATGGCATCAGGAGTTTCCCACACCTTTCGACTAACTAGGTCCAGGAGTTCATCGAAAGGTGGAGACACCCAAGAGGCTGAAGGTTGAGACCCGAAAGCCTTCAGGTACACTGACTTCTCATCAGAAGGGGTGACAGTGGGCCAGCCGCTTCTCTGCTTCAGGATCTCTAAGATATCTACAAAGGAGATATCATCAGAGGATGACCTAGGGGACCCTTCTGACTCCTCGAGGTCAGTGCCTGAGGTGGACTTATCGGGGGAGTCTACATGCTTCCTCTTGCATGTCCTCTTCCAAGGGGGCTCCTCAGAAAGGTATTCTGGGGAGGTCTCGGAAGACTGGGGGCCAGCCAATGGGGGCGCCTGAGGCTGCGGGTCTCTGCTGCCGAGAGAGAGAGAGATGGTGCTGAGACAGAGGTCGGTGCTTGACGGGGAAGAGCATCGGTACCCTTGTGCGGGGCTGACAACCTAGACAGCATGCTCCTCATCTTCTTAAATACAGATCTCTCTGGGTCCAAGGATAGCTCCGGTTGCGAGGAAATGGAGGTAGCCCTCGGCTCCAAAGCGATCAGCTCCAAGATGGATGTAAGATCCAAGCTCAACCTAGCCGACGCACCAAGAGGTAGGCTCGGCACCAAAGAAGTTTGGGTCCAAGCGTCCCTGTCAGGGCCAACTGGTGAGCTTTGGCTTCTAGACACCAAGGATGGCACCGAAGGTGTCGGAGCAGAACTCGGCTCCGAGACAGACACAAGGGGTGCTGGAACCGAAGGTTCTTCAACAAGTGGTACTGAAAGCTCTGGCTCCGAAGGACCAACATGGCTCGGAGGAGGAACAGCAACATGGAGAATGGTCTTAGATGGCTCCGGAACCGACTGGGTTGGAGCCAGCAACAATTTTGGTAAAGCAGATGACTTCAAGAGTTTAAGCACTACTCTCTCTACATCCTCTTCAGAAAGGCTCTTGGAGGATCTGGATGACAGGGTAGGCGACCTAGATCTCTGCAGTATGGGAGATCATATTGGGGAGACAGGCAATAACTCTCTGGACTGGCTCTGAGATAATTTCTCAGTGGTCGGCGCCAACACTGCAGTGTCAATATCGATAACCCTGACCAGCTCCGAGGACAGTGGAGCCAAAGAAGTAGAAGGCTTGTTCAATATTAATACTTTCTGAGGAGGTCCAGACAAAATAGTCGGCGCAGGAGAATGTCTCTTGGCCGACTTGACCTTCTCTTTCTTTGAAGAAGGAGACTTGGAGTGTGATGATGAAGAGTTGGCTAAATTCTCCTCAAAGGAAGGCTTAAGGAGACCTTTCAGGATCAGTTTGTGCTTCCTTTCTTGGAGAACTCGAGAGCTGAAGGAGTGACAGAAAGAACAAGTTTCCTGCAGATGAATGGCTCCAAGGCAGTAAACACAGTTACTATGCTCGTCAGTTATTGACATTTTTTTGGGAGCACTTAAGGCACTTTTTAAAACCCGAAGGTTTATGATCTTTGGACTCCTTAGACATGCTTAGTGCAAACAGAATTCAATCAAAGACAGAAAGAGAGAACAAGGTCCTCTAACTTAAATAGGCCTCACCCTACAAGAAACATTGCACACAAGAAACACAACCAAGGACTAGGTCCTCTGACTTAAACAGGCCCAGCCCCGCTAAAGATAAACTCACACACAGACAAGCAAGAAACAGAGGACTAGGTCCTCTAACTTAAACTGGCCTAGCCCTGTTGAGGAAACAACACCAGAAAAGTTTAATAGAGGACTAGGTCCTCTAACTTAAATGTACCTTGCTGTTAAGAAACAGGAAAGAAGCTAAGTCAGAAAAACTACCACAAAATGTAAATTTAAACAACAGGCTAAAAACTAGCCAATAAGGATAGTGAACGACACTGCACACAAAAAAGAACTATTCTACTGAAATGCAATACTAGAAGAAATAAGGTCTTAACACAAACGCGGACCTATGCTAATAGAAAAACTATCTCAAAAACTAGCACACCGAAAGGATACCAGTTGGAGAACAAACACGGGCCTACAGACGGCCAACAAGTTCTCAGTAATAACTACAGAAAAATAGCCAAAACACACTATTTACTATCTATGATAACTATTACCTAAACTATGTAAACTAAGCTATATTATATGCAAAAATATCAATAAGAACAATAATAGTAATGAAAAATATCCAACTTAGCCACGACCAAGAAAGAAGCTCTTTTGAACTCTTAGACGTGGCAAACGAGATCTGGGGATTCTTTCTAGTGCACTATGGGATACCTACCTTGCCATGAGCTAACTGAGAGACTTTGAGCTTTGTAATTGGCCGAGTCAGAGCCGAGGATCTGTTCCGAACCCACATGTAAGAATGAAGGTGAGATAGGACTACAGAACATGTGTTGTTTTTGCGCCAAACTTACCTTTTGGAATTGTGGCCAGAAAGTTCAACCTTTGTTTCAGACCATAACACAGTTTCCCACATGCTTTTGGGAGACTTGATGTATTGTTTTGCAAATTTTAGCTAGGCCTGGATGTTTTTCTGTGTAAGAAAAGGCTTCAGACTTGCAACACTACCCCATAGTCCAGACATATGAAGAATACCAGAGACGGTTGTCACATGCAGTACACAACCAGTACTTGCCAGAAATTCCTGCAGCTCCTTCAGTGTTGCTGTAGGTCTCTTGACAGCCTCCCTGACCAGTTTTTGTCTCATCTTTTCATCAATTTTGGAAGGACATACAGTACTTTGCAACGTCACTGTTGTCCCATATTTTCTCCACTTTTTGATGGCTGCCTTCACTGTGTTCCATGGTATATCCAATGCTGTGGAAATTGTTTTGTACCCTTCTCCTGATACCTTTCAACAATGAGATCCCTTTGATGCTTTGTAAGATCTCTGTAAACCATGGCTTTTGCTGTAGCAGGCAACTGAGTAAATGTCAGGAAAATTCTACTAGGACAGCTGAACTTTATTTGGGGTTAATCAGAGTCTCTTTAGTTGATGGCAGGTGTGTACCCAAGAAGACTGAGTGCTGTAATTAAATCAAAAGGTGCTTCAACAAAGTATAGTTTAAGGGTGCGCACACTTATGCAACCAGCATATTGTACATTTTTTATTTTTTATATTTTTCCCCTAACAGATTTGTTTTTCAATTGAGCTGTACAGGTTATAGATCACATTAACGGTGGGAAAAGTTTTGAAATGATTTATTGTGGTCTCATTTTTTTATATCACAAAAACCTGGCATTTTAACAGTGGTGTGTACACTTTTGATATCCACTGTATATGAGGGATAAGGTGAAAACCACCATACTGTTGTACAGGCTGAATCAAGGGAAGACCCAGAGTGTTTGAAGCGCAAACTCAGGGAAATGTGTAACCTCCAGACAAATATTACACTAGAGAGGCATTTGTTTTACACAAGAGATCAGAAACCAGGGGAAACTTTTGCAGCTTATATTACTGACCTGAAAAACAAAGCTAAAATGTGTTGGTTTGGTGACTTAAAAGATAAGTTGATAAAGGACAGACGTATGGGGTACTAATAATGCTGCTGTGAGAAAGATTTTGATTCGCGACAGTGACTTAACGCTAAGCAAAGTTACTGAGATTTATTAAATCCATCAAGTTACAGAAAAGTATGCTTGCAAGTGATAAGAGCATGGTTTCGGGTGTCTATATTATCTTATCGAAGTTTCAGAATATAGAATTTGATATGGTCGACACCACATCATCGAATTCTGAAACATCGAAAGATAAAAAAATGCCTAAAAACAAAAATAAATAAAAACTTACCTTTGCAAGATTTCCTTTACGGAGATTTCCGTTTAAACGTTCGATGTTTTTGCTTTCGCTAATCTGGTGTTGACAATATCAGCTTCGATATGGTCGGCCTTCGACAACGTGAAGTAGACCCTGGTTTCAGCAAGTTCCAGACCAATGTAGACTGCATGCAGCACATGGCAAACGGAAGCAGGCCTAAGCACATGGCAGCAACAGCCCCTGCAGTTTCTCGTGGGAAACCACATAGTTTTCCATCAAATTCTAAGAAAGGAGCATGCTCAGTACAGTAAATATCTAGCTTTTTTGTTAACTGTCACAAGTGTGGTGCCAACTATGAGTCTAAAAGAAAGAAAGCCTTAGCATTTAGTCAGCGATGCTACAAGTGTATAAAAAGGAACCATTTTCAAATGTTTTGCAAATCAAGTTAACCTCAAACAGTTATGAAGAAGGATCACTCGAAAAAGCAAGATCATCATACAAAGAGCTGCAATTCTACTTTCTATGTAGAAGGCATATTAGTAATTGATGAAAAGGTTGATGCAGTGAATTTGATGGCAAAGAAAGTGTTTTGTACTGTCCAGACCAACGGTAAATCCACCGAGCTCAAAGTAGACACTGGTTCAAAGTGTAATGTTATGTCAGCAGACACATTTGCTAAAGTGAGAGCTGGTGAACAACTCAATGTGGCTAGTAGTGTGAAACTTGTTGCTTATGGAGGTGAAGAAATTCAAACTGAAGGATCAGTAGTGTTTTCATGTTATTTGGCTAGAAACTGTTACAGCTTGTTATTCTATGGAGTTCGAAGACCTCTGCAGTCATCATTGTGTCTCAGAGACAGTTTGAGAATGAATTTGCTTTCTTTTACCAAAGAAGTTCATCATATAATTACATATCCCAGTTCCAATTTTTCTGAAGCCATTTTCTCAGAGTATGCTGATGTTTTTGATGACAAGTTGGGCAAACTTCCAGTTGCGTATTCTATGAAGTTAGACCCAGAGGTCAGTCCAGTGCTCAGACCAGCAAGAAAAGTTCTGATAGCTATGCAATAAAGTCAAAGCTCAGTTGGATAAAATGGTGCAACAAGGTGCAACTTGTCCAGTTACAGAACAAATTAAATGGGCATCGTCCATGGTAGCAGCCCACAAGAAAGGCTCATACAAAATCAGAATATATATTGACCCAAGAGATTAGAACAAAGCATTAAAAAGACCACATCATCCAATGAGCACAGTTGAGGAAGTCGCAGCCTTAATACCGAATTCCGGTGTTTTGTCTGTCTTGAATGCAAAACGTTCTTTTGGCAAGTGATGCTTAATCTCAAATCCTCATTACTGACTACTTTCAGTATCCAATTTGGTAGACATAGAGCCCTAAGAATGCCATTTGGAATAAATTCTGCAAGTGAAGTCTTTAAGCATGCAATGGAGCAAATTTTTTTCAGGTTATCCTTGTGCTATAACAGTAGCTTTATTGGTTGGAGGCAACGGTGGAGCAGAGCATGACAGAACGTTTAAGAGAGTTCTAGACGGAGCACGTGAAGTGAACTCAAAGCTCAATCCTCTAAAGTGCAAATTCAGACTACCAGAAGTTACATATGTAGGTCATTTATTTACCAGCACTGGCTTGAGACTAGACCCATCCAAGCAAGCAGCTATTCTTGAGATGTCAGCACCAGATAATATTCAAGCTGTACAACGTTTTCTTGGTATGGTCAACTATTTAGGCAAGTTTATACAAGACTTCAGTGAGTTGACAGCACCTTTGAGAGAGCTGACATGCAAAAATGTTACATGGTCTTGGCTGGAACAACACTAGAAAGCATTTGAAGACCTTAAGCAGAAGAATGCCCCCCCCCCCCCCCCCCCCACACACACACATTAAGATACTATGTCAATAAACCAGTCACTCTTTCCTGTGATGCTTCAAAATTTGGTCTTGGCACAGTTATTCTTCAAGAAGGCAGACCAGTAGCCTATGCATCTAGAATCCTTACCCAAACTGAAATGCAATATGCTCAAATTGAGAAAGAACTCTTGGCAACAGTATTTGCATGTTCAAAGTTTCATGATTACATCCATGGTCGAGCTGGTCAGACTGAAACTGATCACCTCTTGTTACTATCCTAAAGAAACCTATGCATTCAGCTCCAACGAGATTACAAAGAATGATGCTCAAATTGCAAAAGTACAACTTCAAAATAGTCTACACCAAAGGCAAAATTATTTGTTTGGCTGATATCTTATCCAGATTGCCCAGAAATACAATGGAACAGCTTGACACAGAGAATTTTGACTTTGATGTAATGAAAGTGTGTAATTTTTCTACCACGAGACTTGATGAGCAGAGAGAGCAAGTAGTGGTTGAGCAAAAGCTCAACCACTACATTAATGCTGTATGGCCGTCAAAGCAATCTAGTGTAGCACCTGAAATGCAAACTTATTTTCCTTACGCAGATGAGATGCTGATGCTGAAGATGGCATTATTTTCAAAGGTCCTAAAATTGTTGTCCCTACTTCCTTACAACATTTATATATCGAGATTTTGCAACGTGGTCACCCAGGTACCGAATCTACCAAAAGAAGGGCGAAAGAACTACTATTTTGGTCTTCTCTAGTAAAAGACATTGATAAAGTACTTTCTTCTTATTCAGTATGCAGTAGTATTAAACCGCATTTGCAATGAAACCACTTCAGCTAAGTCAACTTCCTGAACTACCTTGGTCAACAGTCGCCACTGATAGGTTCGAGTGGAACAATCAGCATTACTTAGTACTGGTAGACTCTTATTCAAACTGGTTTGAAATCAATCTACTACCTAATCTAACGTCCACTTCTGTTATCACTAAGTTGAAATGTCATTTCTCAGTCCATGGTAGTCCACACACAGTTATTTCTGACAATGGTACTCAATTTACTAGTCAGTTGTTTCAGAAATTTGCAACAGAATGGCACTTCGCACACATTATTAGTAGTCCAGAATATCCACAGTCAAATGGACAAGCTGAATGTGCAGTACAGAGTGCAAAGCAATTACTTGAAAGATCAAACCATGACAATGCCAATGTCTTTTTGAATTTACTCAATCTCAGAAACATACCCCGTGACGATATACTTGGCTTGCCTGCTCAGAGATGTCTATCCAGGCAAACCAGAACAACATACCCAACCGTTCACACCACTGCAAAGCTATCTCAAACCTGTCCTGGCTTGAATTTCACCACTATCTCTATTATACTCGATTAACACTGGCGCACAAGCTAATTTTCAAACCTGATCGCTGTCCTGCACTCCAGTCTATCTTACACACATGCACAATAACTAGAACCTTCCAGTCTTCAGAAAGCACACTTTTAAATGTAGCTAAACCCAACAAAAGAGCAGGACAATGCCTATATTCTTACAACATTGCCAAACTATGGAACAGCCTCCCCTCATACATTACTCAACTTGACTCCCTAATAGCCTTTAAAGCTGCACTAAAACCCCACTATTTAAACCATCACAGCTGTACCTGTGAAATACAGTGCAAGCCCCTTACCTTCACACACGTAACTACTCAGATCCTACTCTTTAACGCTATGTTATATTAGTCTCTTCCTCCTCTGTACGACTGTTTCTCCTACCTGCGATATGTGCAATTTACTAACGATTATTACTTTCTTGTGATTAAAAGTAAGTTATTATGTATCCAATCTGATAATTATGTATAAACTATATCCCATTACTCCCAACCCTATGTTCATGTATATATATCTCCTTCACTTTGTATTTGTTCGGTACAATATTTGATTACCTGTGGAGCTTTTCTCCCCGGGCCTCCAGTGAAAATGAGTTTCTGACCCAGTGGACTTTCCCGGTCAATAAATAACAATAAATAAATAAACACTGCCTATTAGTTCCGGTTTGCGGAGGCCTAAAGCTAACAACAACAGAACCATTAGATCCCAATTATTCAGGAAACATTCTTTCCAGAAGTCCAGCTTTGATAAATTGAGCAGATTTTTTCGTCCATTGAAAGAAGGAGAGACAGTGAGGATACAAACGGAGAAAGATTTCGACCAGACTGGTCAAGTAGCGGGTATATGTACAGAGCCAAGATCCTACTTCGTAGAATCTGAGGGTGTGGAGTACAGGAGAATACCAGAATCGATACTGCAGCATTGTTCCTGTGATACAGAGTTTAGATCTCGGAACAATCCAGATAATGTTCTTGTTGCAGAACATGTCTTAACTTCTGCTTCCATTACTGATGATGTTCCTGATGTCCCTAAGGTTGAACATTCAGTACAGACAGTCCCAGTTGCTAAACTTAATTCTAAATTTTATGTCACACGTTTTGGTCGTATTTCCAGACCTAATGTGAAATACACAGCGACCTGGACTTGATTGTATATATGTATCTAGTTCTGTACAACTGCATGACAAAGAATTATTTGTACTGATTACATGTCAACTGATATTGTCAATATTGCATGACCTATTTCACAAACGGGGGATGTAGAACAATGTGTGTGTGCTGTATCTTTAAGAAGTTTCAAGGACTGAACGTGCATATAAATAGCAAGCACATGCCAGCTTCAGTGCCATTTTGAGTGTGCAGGCAGAGAGTGAGCATGTATGAGTTTGTATATAAGTTTACCTAAGTTAAAGTTATTAAACCCTGAGAACACTGTTGCTTGTGCAGAACTATTCACAGAAACCCATGTACAAGCATGTTAACAGCTGCACAGAGGCATCTGTACCCACCAGAAAGAAGTACAGAACTAATTAAAACAACAAGCCAGCCTGGTGGAATCACAAAAGCAATAGGCCGTATAACAGGAGGAAATAAATCATGGCAAAAATTAGGAGGTGCCACACCCAGCAGGATAAAAGCACTCTCATCAAACTAAACTAAAAACTCAGAGGACAAAAAGTCTACCAAAGCCAAATTTGAGGTAAGTTTGGCCTCCCAGGCAAGAACAACCACAAAGCATTCTTTAGCTATATTTGCAATCTCAAAGGCAATACACAATTGTGTGCAGAGCTCGTTGTAAATGGAGCCACCTATACTGAGCCAGAAGACATAGCAAACCTCATGGCTGATAAATTCAGCTCCAACTTTACCCCTCTCCCCCCTTCAACCTTCCCTCCAGAAATATCATTGAATATAACTCCCCCTACTTTCACTAGGAAACCATCCTTAATGCTCTCTCTAAGACCAAGAGCACTGCATCAATGGGCCCAGACAATATCCCAGGATGCCTTCTAAATAGCATGAAACAAGACCTATCGGGACCTCTGGAATTACTATTTAACTGTAGCCTCCAAACAGGTTTTGTGCCTCATGAATGGAGAAAGGCAACAGTCATCCCTCTGCATAAAGGTGGGCCATCTACAGACCCTGGAAACTACAGACCCATAAGTCTCAATAGTCTTATATGTAAAGCCATGGAAAGAATTATCATAGAGATGATCAACAGAGATATAGTACACCTCCAGACATTGGACCCAAACCAGTTTGGTTTCGTCAAGGGTAGATCATGCCTACTCAACCTGGTGGACTTCTTTGAGAAGGTCACCAAAGCAATGGATGAGGGAAAATTGTTCACACTGCCTACCTTGACCTGGCCAAGACATTTGACACAATACCCCACTTGGGCATTGTTGACAAACTCAAGAAGTTAGGTAGAAACCCATATGTCACCCAGTGGCTAGCCAACTGGCTCTCAGACAGGACCCAGGAAGTTAGAATTGGGAAGTCCACCTCTACAAAGAGGCCAGTCACAAGTGGAGTACCTCAGGGATCAGTCCTTGGACCACTCCTTTTTGACATTTACTTCTCAGAAGTCAAGGCCAATGTCAGTGGCTGACTAAATTTGCAAATTAGAGCTGTCACTGAATTTTACACGGACACAAATGTTCTCCAGGAGGGGTTGACACAGAGAAACAACTCGTGCGAGGGCCATGGACTAAACCTAAATGCCAAGAAATGCATAATAGTATCCTTTGGGAAGTCATCCATCCCTGGTAACTATCACATTGGCAACACACCCCTTAGAGTTGACCCGGTAGTCAGGGACTTAAAGGACACACACAGATAGTAATCTGGCCTTTGACCATTATGTGTCTACAGTGGTGAGGAAATCATTCTATATTGCACAACTTATAAACAAAGGTATGACATCGAAGTCCAAGGAACTCATTGTTCCACTGTATTGAGCATTCATCAGACCTATCACTGAGTACAATGCTCCCTTTGGTATGTAACTAACCAGGCATACCCCAGAACTGGAATGTCCACAGAAGTTCCTCACTAAAAGAATACAGGGCGCAAGTAAAATGTCCTATGCAGACCACCTCAAGGCCCTATCCATGTATTCTGTCTCCTACAGTCTTTTGAAGGGAGATCTATGCTCAGCATACAGGGCTTTGTCAGACTCCACTTTGATGGACCTCCTGCATGTCCACAAAACAAACAGCACTAGAATTACCTGTTCTAATTCTGCCTAAACTTTAGCTAATTCTGCCTAAAACGCCAATTTATTCAGAGTTTCTCTGATTTAAAAAGCATGCTTCGGCTACATATTGTACTTATTTTACTGTCTGCACCTTAACAAAGTCATTTTTGTGTTTAAATTACCCGTTTAACTGTTGTAGGCTACACACTCAAGTGTGATAGCCATTTCTGTGCATTTAAAGTGTTTTATTGATTGTATCTGCTTTACTTTCTGAAAAAAAAAAAAAAAAAACCTTGTTTTCCTGCCTTTCTAAGCTGGCATAGTCCAGTTTTCAGGTTAGTGCTGAATTCAGGGCTGTGTTACAAGTTTCTGTGTTTGCCCATACCTTACTTGGATAGAAGGAAGTTTCTCTGTTCACCTGTGAGAGAGGGGAGCTTTGAGCAGCCTATCTGTCCCTGGAGGAGTGGTTTCAGCCCATAAATAAGTAGTTTATTGGCCATTTTGGGCTAATTTCTATTTCTTTCATTTCCCTGCTATAAAACCCACATTTGCGCAGTTTTGCATGCCGGGCAGCGCCGGTTAGCTAGGGTATAACTATTCCTGGCTCCACAAAGTCTAATCTTCAAATTTTCCCTTGGAACTAGACAAACTTTCAACTTAAGCACTCAAACCATTCACTTCTCAGCCCGGCACTTGCTCAAAACTCATAGCAAGCACTAATAAACCTTAGCACTAGACCCCCCCATACTGTAGAGAAGGACAAGGCTCTCTCTATTCGACCTTACCAGCCAATCAGTAAAACAGTTCACTGTACCCATCCAGGCATGTCCAAAGGACAGTTTCAGGTGTACTCTCCGGTCCAAATGGTGAATCTGGGCATTTTGAGGAAATGTTACAACTGCCTCATGTACACAGACACCCCTCTCCTCCTACCACCAAACAATAACACATGCGAGAGATGCAATTATACAGCCAAACTGGAGGCTAATCTCTCTCAACCCAAGACTGGACCAGACAGTCAAGAGGAGAAGGGAATTACTTGCATCACACCACCAGTCTCACATAGACCTATGAAACCAGCACCGGCAAAAAACACACATAAATACACAAAAACATACTTGGAGGCTCTAAATAAAAATCTGCAAAAGCAATAGAGACCTCCAAAGCAGACATCCAAGCAACCTCCACCCCCCACCCAACACAAACCATGAAACACATACTTCACAAAACCAGTGTGCCACGCAATCACAGCCCTTAAGGCAAAATGACATACCCAACACACTAGCAATAGGTGACACTATAGTCAGGCACACGGACATCCCACACACTAGGCTGAACAAGGAGAAGGTTACTTTTAGCTGCCTGCCGGGTTCCAGGATCCGCCACAACACAAGCACTCAGGTCACTCCAGAACAAGTACAAATACGACTCTGTCATTGTTCATGTTGGTATGAATGACCTGAGTCATACCTCCCTGGACTACATGAAAAGGGACATGGAGGAGCTCTCTGATCACATAGCCCAGGCCGGTATGACCCTGACCCTGAGTAGCATCCTGCCCTCACCAAGAACGATACCATGGTATAAAGAAAAAAATATCAATTTCAACAATTGGCTAAGCTTCTGGTGTCATTCAAAGGGGATCCAGTGTCTTGTCAGCCTGGAATGACATGCTCGACAAGCCACGCTGCTTCGCTAAAGATGGCTTGTACCGGTCACCCCTAGGCTTTCGAATACTGGCCAAGGCTCTTGCCAACCCCATAGTGCCTTTTTTAGGCAAGGCTCAAAAGACAAACCCACCGCCGTAAATAGCACAAGTAACAAAAAACTGAGGGTAATGCTATTCAATGCCAGAAGTCTAAACCTCAAAATGCATGCACTCAAGGCACTCCTCAGTAGGGAGAAAATCGATATATGTGCAGTAACAGAAAACTGGTTTAAGGCTCCAGAGAGCACCCCAGCACTACCAGGCTACAACTTATACCGTACATTTCGGCCACAAAACCCAGACCGAAATACAAGAGGCGGGGGCATATCCATATTCATCAAGGCTATCCACACCTCCAGGTTAGTGGCACAGCACGATGCTTCAGAGATCATCCACATGCAACTAACAACGGACAAAACGCAATTAAAATTATAGCTTGCTACAGATCACCCAGCATGTCCCAGGACCTCCATTCTGCATTTCTGGAAACACTGGGAAGCATAAAGGTCCTTCCAAACACCCTGATATTGGGTGATTTCAATTACCCAAACATTAACTGGGAGAACTACTCAAGTACAAACTCCCTTGCCACACATTTCCTGGAATTTATAAACTCAAACACCCTGGATCAACTGGTTAACACCCCCACCAGAGGTGACAACATATTGGACCTGGTCATCACCAACATGGGCAACCGGTGTTCCACACCGGAGGTCAACCCCTTGCTGGTTAGATCTGACCATAAACTTCACGTTACTTAAGACCGAGGTGGAAAGTTTCAAAGCCCCCATGCTAAAGGATAACGTTGTCCAAGCTGCAAAATCCTTTACTAATGCACTCTACGGACACCTACAAGAATGGATCGTGCTTTCCCAAGTAAAACCAAGACTCACTCCTTCAAGAAAAAGAAACCAGTCTGGTAGACCCCTGCCATAAACAAGCTATACAATAGGAGGAGGTGGAAACTAGTACAGAAGAGAGTATAATCCCAAGAAGGAAAGACATCCCTGATCAATATCAGCAAAAAACTACGTTCCCTCATAAAATCATCCAAGGCTAGATTAGAAAGAAAACTTGCCAAGGACTCCAAAGATAACCACAAGGCATTCTTTAGCTGTGAGAATCTACGTGGCAATTCTCAGATCTGCTCAGAGTTCGTGCAGAATGGCAGGAAATACACTGAACCGACCGACATCGCCAACATCCTGGCAGATAGGTTCAGTGCAAACTTCACCACCGTCTAACCCCCAAAAGGGCCCATTAACCATACCAAAAGAATGCAGTGCCCCTGAAATCACAGACACTCAGGTTAAAACAGCCCTCTCCAAAGCCAAAAACACAGCAGCAATGGGACTGGACGGTGTCCCAGGCTGCGTCCTATATGAACTCCAAGATGAACTAACCCCTCACCTAAACACACTGTTCAAACTCAGCCTCTCCACGGGCTACGTGCCCATAGAGTGACGCACAGCAATGGTTATTCCGCTCCACAAAGGTGGAGCCACAACAGACCCCGGGAACTATCGGCCTATAAGCCTGACTAGCTTAGTCTGCAAGGCTATGACGCGCATCATCATGGATCTCATTAACAGAGACATTGGGAACCTCCAAACACTTGACCCTACCCAGTTCGGCTTTGTTAAGGGCACACCATGCCTCCTAAACCTGCCTCCTAAACCTGGTGGACTTCTTTGAGACAGTTACCAAGGCTTTAGATGAGGGAAAGGTGGCCCAAACAGCCTACCTAGACCTCGCAAAGGCCTTCGACACCATTCCCCATTCAGGTATTATAGACAAGCTCACCAGCCTGAACATAAACCCCTATGTCACGAGATGGGTTGCCAACTGGCTCACGGACAGAACCCATATGGTAAGAGTAGTGGGAGCTAGGTCGGACTCTAAACCGGTTACAAGTGGCATTCCCCAGGGCTCAGTCCTAGGAGCCCTCCTGTTCGGCATATACTTCTCAGAGGTACAGGCAAACACAGGAGGACTATGGCTAACCAAGTTCGCTGAGGACTGCAAACTACGGGCTATAACTGACTCTCCAGCTGACATAGACATCCTCCAAAAGGGTCTCACTGAGACAGATACCTGGTGTCAAAACCATGGCCTCAAGCTAAATGCCAAAAAGTGCACAGTCATCCCCTTTGGAAAAAAACAAAGTTCCCACAAACTACCTCATAGGTGGTAGCCCCCAAATATGGAAGACATAATAAGGAATCTGGGGACCCAAGTAGGTAGTAACCTCTCCTTTGATAATCACATTGCCAAAGTGGTTAGAAAATCCTTCTTTGTGGCCCACCTAATCACAAAAGGGTTTGCATCCAGATCAAAAGAGGTCACTGTGCCCCTCTATGCATCACTCATCAGACCTACCATATTGTACAACGCCCCATTTGGGATGTACCTTACAAGACACCTGCAACAGCTGGAAAGACCATAGAAGTACCTCACCAAGAGGATCATTGGCCTCAAACAGATGCCCTATGCAGCTCGATTGAAGAAACTCCAGTTGTACTCGGTTGCATACCGCATACTCAGAGGTGATCTCTGCCTGACATACAAGGCCATGTCCAACCCAGAATTGATGGACATGCTCCACCGTAAGAAAACCATATCCCCAAGAGCCACACGCTCCAGGGATCTAAACCTCACCACAACAATAAACAGGACATGCTGGAGGGATAGATTCCTGTCCCAGAGACTTCCCATGCTCTGGAACAAGATTCCAATCTACATTAGACAGAGTTCCTTGCTAACCCTCTTCAAGAGAAACCTTGACGAGTGGATGGGAAACAGAAAGTGCACTTCAATGGCTCTGCTGGACAGAAGCACAGGGAACTAATCTAAGGGGGCGGCGGAAGCCAACACATTCTGACTAGGCTTATAAATGCCTTCGGGTAGCTAGCCTAGTACCTACCTATGAACCTAAAGACTTAAACTTTGCCTGTAATATAAATAGGTCCTGCTGGAGAGATAGGTATGTATCCCAGAGACTACTGCTTCTATGGAACAGGCACCCCATCCATATGAAGCAGAATTCCTTCCTAATCCAATTCAAGTGCAACTTGGACAATTGGATGGGAAACCGGAAATTCATCCCTGATTTGGCACCTATGTCTCTAATGGAAACAGGTAACCTGTAAATGGTTCATCTCCCAAATTCCTACTTACACTTATCAAGGGTATCAGAACTTGTGAGAGATTTGGGATGAATGGCTAGGCTTAAAAAGGCCCTTGTGGTCATTAGCCTAGTACACACCTATAAACCTATGAATCTATTAAGCCTCAATTCTGATGTGTTTGTACATAATACAGCTGCATGAGCAGAACCCAGAAAGAATAGTCTACTACATCCTGACTAGATGAGCTACATCCACTATGGTCCTAGATCGGTTTATTTCACACCTTTTTGGCTGTACTCAGTGTTTTATTCAGAGTCAACTCATCATCAACTTTTCTCTGGAAAGCAAAGTTCCATATGGTTCTATCTTACACTCTTTAATTTTCACTGTATATAAGCTTCCATTAGGAGACTTACTTGGAAAGGGGCCTAGCATACAGCAGTTATGCTGATGAAATTTAAGTCTACTTCTTCTTTCCTCAAGATAATATGGTAGGGATGTGAGTGTTTTGGCCAAAGATCTAGAAGCTGCACATTCTTGGCCAATTCAAAGCTGGTTGAAACTCAACAGCCCAAAAACCAAGACACTGGCAGCTCATACAACCCTGGCAAATTCTACTGCCCCAGTCCTGCTCAATTCTTATTATATATTATGGAAGCAGCCCTGAATTTGTAGATAGTGTGCGTACCCTTGGTGTTATTTTAAATTCCAGGGTCACACTTCTGGACCAGGTGTCAGCAGTTGTGAAGTCCTCTTGCTTTCATTTGTGAAACTTCATGGTTCATAGGTTGGTACTAGGCTATCGACCATAGGGCCTATACAAGCCTAGCCATAACAATTCCCGGGCTATTTCTTCCCACACTATTTACTTCCCTGGACCCCTGTCTAGCAGGGTGACTGACATGATCATGAATTTCCTATCTCTCAACCAGTCATCAAGGTTCCTTTTGAAGAGGGCCAAGGAGGTGGTCTGCTTGACATGTATGGGCAGTCTATTCCAGAGTCTGGGGAGTCTCTGGGTCAGGAATCTATCCTTCCAACATGTTTTGTTTATGATAACAAGGTTTAGATCCCTGGAGTGTGTGGCTGTGAGGGATTGGGATTTCTTTAAGTGTAGCATGTCCAATAGCTGTGGGTTTGACATGGCCTTGTATATTAAGCAGAGGTCGCTTCTGAGTAGATGATATGTGACAGAGTATAGCTGGAATTTTTTAAGGCAGTCAGCATAGGGCATCTGCTTTAGGCCTATGATTCTTTTAGTGAGGTATTTCTGCGGCCTTTCCAGTTGTTGCAGATGTCTTGAGAGGTACATACCAAATGGGACGTTGTATTCTATAATGGGTCTAATGAGGAATGAGTACAGTGGAACAATGACCTCCTTTTTTCTGGATGAAAAGCCCTTAGTGATAAGGTGTGCCACATAGAAGGATTTCCTGACTGTTGTGGCGATGTGGTTATCGGAGGTGAGACCACTGTCCACCTGTGTCCCCAAGTCTTTTATCACACTTTCGGTGTTTAGTGTACTGCCACCTATGTGGCAATTCATGGGTACATGTTTTTTTTTCCCAGAGGGGATAACTATACATTTCTTGGCAATGAGCTTGAGCCCATGGCTCTGGCACCAGGCATCTGTTTCTGTAAGGCCCTTTGTACAGTATCGACATCATTTGGGGATTCAATAATGGCTCCCAGTCTGCAGTCATCTGCAAACTTTGTTAGCCAGAGTCCCTTAGTGTTGGCCTGTACTTCAGAGAAGTAGATGCCAAACAAGAGGGTCCCAGGACTGAACCCTGAGGTACTCCACTTGTCACTTGTCTGGAGCTGGATTTGGAGTCGGCTACTTTTACAGTGTGGGTTCTGTCAGTAAGCCAGTTGGCAACCCATCGAGTGACGTAGGGATTACTGCCCAGCTTAGTAAGTCTATCTATGATTCCAGACTGGGGGATGGTGTCAAATGCCTTGCCGAGGTCCAGATAGGCTGTGTGGATCACCTTACCCTCGGTCCACAGCTCTGGAGACTGATTCAAAGAAGTCAATCACGTTCAGGAGACAAGATCGGCCCTTCACAAACCCAAACTGGGTGGGGTCCAGTGTTTTAAGTTTGCCAATGTCTTTGTTTATAAGTTCCATGATAATACATTCCATGGCCTTGCAGATCAGGCTCATTAGACTGATGGGGCGGTAGTTCCTGGGATGCAAGGTGGATCCCCCCTTGTGGAGTGGGATAACTGTAGCTGTGCACCACTCAGAGGGCACGAAGCCTGAAATGAGGCTATGATTAAACATGACACTTAGGTGAGGTGCCAGTTCATTTTTGTAGTTCATGTAATACACAGCCTAGGATGTCATCTGGTCCCATGGATGCTGTATTCTTAGCTTTGGAGAGTGAGTTTTTTACCTGTGTGGCTATTACTGGAATTTGGCAATCATCCGATATTGAGATGGGTCGTTTAGGGGGTGAGAGGGGGGTGACGTTGGCACTGAACTGATCTGCCAGGATATTGGCAATATCCTTGGGATCAGTATATTTAATGCCATTCTGTTGTAGCTCAGAGCAGATCTGAGCATTGCCATTTAGATTCTTGACAAAGTTATAATATGCCTTGTGGCTGTCTTTGGAATCTTTGGCAATTTTATTTTCATAACTAGCTTTGGAGGATTTTATGAGGGATCTCAGCTTCTTACTGAGGCTGGTAAGGGAGTTTTTTTTGCATCATGGGATTTTCCTCTTTTCTGCAAAAGTTTCTCCCTTTTGTTGTAAAGTTTGTTTATGGCAGGGGACCACCAGATTGGCTTCCTTTTTTTGGAGGAGAGCATCTTGGTTCTATTTGGGATGGCATGATTCATGCATGAGTGATGTGCTCATACAGTGCCTTAGTGTAGGATTCAGCAGTCGAACTTTCAGTTCCCATCTGCATGGGTGTCATGAAGTTGGTCACTTCTGACTTGAGTAGCATGAAGCTGGCTTTGGAGAAGTTTTTTATGGAGGTTTCCTTACTGGGGGGTGGGGCTGGGGGTGGGATGTGGATGTAAAGGTTAGCTTATGGTAAGACCTGACCAACGACGGGGTGACCATAGGTGTGCAGTATTGATTTCCCATGTTGGTAAAGACCAGGTCTGGGATATTGGAGCCCCTGGTGGGACTATGGATTAGTTGATCCAGGGTGTTGGAATTTATGAATTCCAAGAACCGTTGGGCAAAGGTGTTGGTACACGCGTAGTTTTCCCAGTTAATGGCAGGATAGTTGAAATCACCCAGTATTAGGGTGTTTGGCTGTATCTTAATATTTTCCAGTATGTTTAGAATGGTGTAGTGAGAATCTTGGGGCATGGTGGGGATCTGTAGCAAGCTACAATTTGGATTGCAGTCTTACCTAGTGTTAGTTGCACATGGAGAATTTCAGATGCATTGTGTTGGGCAATTAGCCTGGTGGTGTGAATATCCTTGGTGAATATGGACACTCCTCCACCTTTAGTGTTTCGGTCCTGGTTTGGTGGCCGAAAACACACTACCTCAAGCCGATCTTCAGGTTGTTGCTCCTGCAATGGTCTCCTCAAGGTTGGATCACTGTAATGTCCTTTACCAGGAGCTCCCTAACACTGGGTTGGAATGTTTATAGCAGGATTCTGCAGCCATGCTACTTACACTGTTACATCTCATTACCAATATATCACACCCAGAAGCATAGCTGGCTCAACCAGTAGGCTCTGTGCTGGTACCACAAACTAGCACCCCACTTTCTCAGCTCTTCTACTGAAGAGGAAACAAAAAAAAAAAAAAAGAGACTTCTGCACAAATGCAGGAAGATAGTTTGCCAGCCTCTTGCAGACAGTCCCCAATACACATAACAACCCCTTCATCAAAGTTTCTACAGTGTATACCTTGAACAGAGTGCTACAATGCTAGGGTTTTAGTGTAAACATTTTTTTTCTTGTAAACAGCAGCAAACTGTAGAAAGCAGTTGCTCCAGTTTAAACCACACATGGAGCCCTACAGTGCTCAGGTTTGACCATAAATGCAACACCAGCTTTTAAAAGCCAGTATGCATTAACGAATGATCGGGATTGGCTGATCACACCCCTAACACCCAACACTTTTTGCCTGAGGCAGCTGACCCCTTCACCCCACCCTAGCTATGCTACTGATCACACCTACTTTGCTTGGCCTGCCCTGGGGTACTGTGCATTATCAAATCATCTACAAAGCCAGCCTTGGTGTATCTGTCCACTTATGACCTTGGCCCCTCCTACCTTCTGTACAATGGTTATAGTGATCAGCCTCTGAGGAGCGGCAGGTAACTCCACTAGTGCATCTCAAAAATTCTGGTTATCATTCTTTCACCTATATGGCACCTCATCTTTGAATTAGCTACTGTGCTGGCTTCAGACGTGTGCAAAGCTAGCAGCCTTCAAGAGGACATTTAAAACATACTTATTTGGCTTGGCATATGACAGGATGGGATAATTAGGTTTAATGATTATTCTGCTCTTTCAAAACATCACTTATTTGTTACTTGGCAGTTTGTTATTTGTACTTATGACTCATATTAATTTATTTTTTGTTTATTTATTAGCATTTGTTTAGAGGGACTGTCTACCTGAGCATAAGTTACCTCTTTTCAGTGAAGGCCCAGGAAGAAAAGCTTCAAGTAAAATACATGTAATGAAAGGTTAAAAAAAGCAGATATGTAAACTTACAATGACTTTAAGAAATTTAGCACAATGAATAAATAGAACACTTAGTAAAACAAACAGTGTTTTAGAAAAGACAGTAAATAAACAGATTTTTTTTTTTGCAAATCATGAATAAAATCTAATACACAAGTACAACAATGGTTCAAGACAAAAAGTAGAAGGAAAGATAAGAGAAAGTCACAAGAAAGCATGCATTTAAACAGTGAGATTTGAGGAAAAAAAATTACTTAAGTAACTTGCTGGTGGAAGTGATAGTTATAAAGCTATGAGCAGGAGAAGCAAGATGAAAAGGCAAGTTTGAGTGGCAACCCCAGAGAAATAGGTAGAGGTATCAGCACAGAAAGTGGCTGGAACATGCAAGGCATGTAGTGAAGCTGAGGGCATTTAATAAATAAGGAGTGAGAGAAGGACTGAGTAAGGCTGGCTAAGATGACATAGGATTTCTGTCATGAAGACTAACTGTAAGGTGTCAGTGTATGCTACGTGGCAGGCACAGAAGGGACGTGATATGCTAAGGGATGACAGAAGGTGGAAGAGAAAAAAGTAAAGTTGTGAGTCAGGAGATGGTGAAGGGCAATAGGAGAGTGCAATAAAAAATAAGGGGGGGTGAAAGGATGAGACAGACAAGAGAGAGAGGCTGTATATATAATATGGTGGCATAGCATCCTTGAGTAAGTCTAGTGGATAGCATAGGTTAGAATACACTGTGTGGATGAATTGGACTTTTGTCTAGTCAAGAGATGATTAAGAATATAGCCACATGCTCATTAAATGTTTTCATTGTGATTTGTAAGATATCACCTGAGGAATTTGTTTACTGGCAAAGGGAATAGAGTTTCTAATTTTAGACAATAAGGAGGAATACAGACAACTGCCAACAGAGTTGTTTGACTTGGTTATTAGGAGCAGTTTTTTACCTACAGAGTGAAGAGGCCTGCTTGGTGACTAGTGTTGAAGGATGCGAGTTAGGCTAGGGCACTTTTTAGGTTTGTGAATAAGGTTTATGGGTGGTAAGTAAATGACAGAGTCAGGGAGTGAGGTAGTTCTAGCATTGTAAGTGCTTTAGTGTTATACACTGTTGAGATTTGTATGCCACACTAACAGCATATGTGGCTATTTTGTTGTAGCACTACTCAAGGAGATGCATCTGGGTTGCCTGAAGGTTAAAGAGAATGGAGACTGCAAAGAGGAGAGTTGTGAGGGGAAAGTTAAAGCAATATAATTTCTAGCATTATCTATTTAGTAAGGTTTTATCCTGTAGAGGGTGTCATTTTTAATGACTTTTTTCAATTTATTTATTTTACATGGTAGTCAGCTTTCAAGTTGTAATCAATCATTACACCTAGTAGTTTAGTCGCCGCCGCGTCTTTCGGGTGTTCCCAGTTAGGGGTTACCACAGCGGAACTCCGGTCCACTAATGATTGGCAGTAGATGTTTACGTGCCGAGTTGCCAGCCCTGACGCACAACCTTCAACGAAGGTACGCCCATTCACGCATGTCTCCACGCAGAAAACGCTTTAGCTGAGAATCGTACCGGACAGCGTCTTATTGTGAGGCGACAACGCTACCGCAGCACCACCACTGCAGTACACCTAGTAGTTAGAAATCCCTGTTCACTCTAACCTCCACAAACAATATAAAAAGGTTGAATTAGTAGCTCATACTACACCTAGTAGTTTAGTATGAGCTACTAATTCAACTTTTTTATATTGTTTGTGGAGGTTAGAGTGAACAGGGATTTCTGGGTAGAGGGTTGGCTTGACGTGAACAAGATGAGCTTGGATTTTTGGGAGTTTAGAAGAAGCAGGGCATCAGATAACCATGTTTCCATAGACATATGAGACTCCTGGATTATCTGCTGCAGTGTATCTCACTTTCTTAGAAGCACAGATCAGAGTGGAGTAATCTGCATATTAGATTACTTTTCCATGTTTGCTTGCTGAGTAGTGGTCTTTGCAAATATGGTGAACAAGAGAGGGCCAACAATAGAGTCTATGGGGACTCCCACTGCTATGGGAAGGAAAGGGTAGATGTTATTTTGACATGTAACAGCCTGCTGTCTTCAGGACCCTTATCTTTCAAACCAAGTGAGTGTGGGTGTATCTAGGCCTAGAGAACAGAAGAGAATTTCTGTAGCGGTTTTTATGTGAAACTGTGTCAAAAGCCTCTGATAGGTCAAGGATTACTACCAAGACTAGGTTTCCCTCATTTCTGTTTTGATTTATAAGAGTTATGAAGTTATGGAGGGTCATAGTAGTGCTTTGGTTAGGGGAGAAGCAGTGCTGTGTTAAACACAGCAGACCGTCTGAAATGAAGGAGAGTAGTTGTGTTAGGATACATTTCTCAAGGACTATTGAGAGTGGAGACAGAATGGCTACTGGTCTATAGCTCGTGCAATCTGTAGGAGTGCAGCCCTTTTGTATGGGTAAGATGTAAAAACACATATTGCATGGTGCTGCTCATGGGGTCTTGGTCTCTACTTCTGACTGTCCATCACCCCAAGTTCACTTAAGCTTTGTCACAATGAATTCTGAGGGAGATCCAGCCAATAATTTCCACCCTAGTAGTATCTCAAACATGCAGAAGGGAAATGTATACAAGCCGGAATTCACACCTTAAAAACTGTTTGAAGTAACAAGTTAACTGGACAATGATAGAGTAAAAAATTGAGTAATAAATGCCTTCTCTTATGTCCTTTCTGGAGGATAAGGAACAACATGAATATTCTGAAACTGCTGCATGGAAGAATTAGACTTGTGTGACAAATAAAGCAAAGAGGATTTGGCTGCATCTGCTTACTGAAGTATTAAACACTTTCTTTCTGCTTTTATTTGCAAAAATAATAGTCCAAAAATGTTTCCAGTTTCTAATGTCAAACTAAGTTCTTCCTGCAGCAGCAATGTCATAAGGAGTGCCATGAAAAGCCAAAAATAAATATATTTCCATGAATGTAGAAACTACTCATCTGTGAAGGAAAGGTATCATAAGAGAGTCAAAATGAATAAAATGTGCTCTTTACATGAAAACAGGACAGAAAAAGGAGACAGCAGGGAGTTGCCAATACTAGTGTGGTAAAGCACATAAAGTCCAATAAAAAAAAAAAAAAAAAAAAAGTGACAATATCGGCTATGACTACACATCGATCACCAGCTTAATTTCAGGTATCCCAGTGTGAAAAAAAAGAAACCGATAGATAAGGGACAGTAATTCTACCTGTTTTAGTAAAATTCAGTTACTGACTAGCAAGTATACTGCCTGGATGCCAACAAAGAAAAAACTTAAAGAGCCTAAAAGAAAGTCAACTAGAAAAGGTGAAGAGAAAACTCTGACTGGGAAGAATCCTGCAGCTGTTCAGCAAAACGCAGTTCAAGCTCCAGCTTTGGTACAAGAGATGGCTTCCAGTAACTTAACTGATTAAAATAAATGAAACAATGAAGGAATATATAAACTTGAATAACAAAAGGCTGGAAAAAAATGGAAGAAGCTTTAAACAGCAATTCATGTGAACTGATAAAACTGCACAAATCAGAGGTCAAATTGAGGAAAAGGCTGGTTGAGTATGAGACTGTTCAAGAAGAGCTGTTTCAAAAAATGGTAGATTTAGAACACAGAGCATGAAGAGAAATCTTGAGACTTTCTGATGTACCAGAGAACCTGGAAGGAGCAGACTATTAATTTTATGAAAGCACAAATAAGTAACTGGACTGGCATTCCATAGCATGATTTGTTAATTGAATGGGCACAATGTATTTGTGCTCCAAACCTGGCCACGAAAAAGTAGCCAAGACTTGTATTAGTAAAGATACAATTATACCAGCAGAAAAAGTTCATCCTGACAAATTTGTGGCAGAAGGGCAAAGTATTAAAAACTGCAGACAGTGCAGTGTTTGCAGAAACACATTATTCATTGTAGCACAGGCAGAAGAATAACATTTATTCCAGCAATCGGGGAATGTTGACAAGCAGGTATGAAATTCAAAGTGCTGTATCCAGCTATCTTCAGAATAGTTTTTCCTGGAGGATCAAAGCCATTTTTTGATGCAGAGCAGACTAAGGAGGAAATTCAAACGTTTCTAGTTCTTCTGATAATAAAGCTCAAAGAGAGACTTTGCCAGTTAAACCTCTTCCATTGTTCCAAATGAAAATGCTTGAGGAACAGGAAAAAAAATCAAAGCAGCTGTCTAGAAGAATTGGGAGTACCTTGGACTTGAACTGGCGTCTGGGGTTAGAGGATGGAGATGAATACAAAGATGACCAGCAAACTGAAATTAGTGAATAAATGCAAGACTATAAAGCATCAATCATATTTGTGAAACATAGCTTTGTAAGAAAATGTGTCTGGGAAAGATTGTTTTTTTTTTCTTTTCTGATTTTTAAGAAATGCAGGCATTACAATGTAAAAAGAGAAGAAAGGATGGAGAAAAACATGTTTAAGTCAACAGGTTGTAATCTCAGGCTGTTAGGGGTAGAGGATGGGGTATAAACATGCACTGATTATACTATATGTAGAAGTGAAATGTTTTGTTCTATTACTGCACAAGTGAATGTCTGGATTAATGCCCTTGGCTTAAACTAATGACAAATTGTTGTGTAAGCAAGTGAGTTTTTTTTTTTAAAACGAGAGAACACAATGTAAAGAATAGTTTTCTTTAATCAGATAAATGCACAGTACCAGCTGAGAAGATGGCAGCTGAGAACAGCTGTACATTTTGTTCTTGTTTCCATGGAAACAAGCTGACTAAAGGTGAAGGCAATAAACTGAGAGGTCTGGACATTGTTTGCTGAGAGAAACAAAATTAAAGGGAATGAGGGAAAGCAGCTTAGTAAAAAAATAATGCCTGAATTATTGGAAGTGAATAAGAACAATTTTATGGTACTTAAACACTTCAGTGCATGTAGCAGAACATTATACAATTTAGTTTTATTTAATGATAGTCAGTGCACCTTCTCTTAAGTCTAAAAGTTACTGTTTTCTGAAAGCATACAAGTTTTTTTCACATCTTGGAGGAGAATAAAGATAAATCAAGAAATAGGGAGCAATTAGTGTAAGCAGGAACACAGGCTGTAATATGCACCTTAGAATGGCTAACCTTAATTTTAGGAAAGGTAATGCCTGTGGGTGCAGCTGTCAATTTGGGACAATTATTCATATCAGGAGAGTTAAACTTTATTATTTGAAGATGTACATAGGTTTGTGTGTTTTTAAGTTAACAGGTTATTGGGTGTTCTGGTGGTGTGGTTGTTTTAATGAAAACCCCTCAAACAAAGAAACAAAGTCTTGCAAAATGTGACATGTTCAAATGGAGATGACACAAAACAACTGTATAAAGAATCAACTTGCCAAATTTTGGTGGGTTTATGTAACAAAAAACCTGGAAACAGACTTTTTTTAAAGCTGTCATATATAACAGATGGGAATAATAACTTCTTATCTTGTCTGCACTAAAAATATTATTTTGGAATGGGACTGGCCTCACAGGTACAGACAAAATGGTAAGCGTATTTAATTATATTAAGAAATGACAGTGTAAATAACAATACCATAGGAACAATGTTTGCAAAGAAGTCTGCATGTGAATTTGATAAAGAAATGATTTTAGGATGGATATTTTACAGAAAATGTATTTATTTATTTTACATTTGTTTACCGAGAAAGTCAGGCTGGGCATGGATCCTATTTTCAGCAGGCATAGGGACAAAGGAAAAGGAGAGTACTTGTACTAATTTCTAGATGAGGTCAAATAGTGACATAAGAGGGAAAAAAGATGATAATGGTGGATTCCTGGTAGTAACTGGCTACTGGCAAGGGAGGAGGATTATGGTGTCATTTATTTATATTCCAATTAAAACTTCTATTATAGAGCTTAAGAAAATTTAAGAAAATTTTGGGAGAAATAATTAGCTTTCAGCAGGAAATATTTCTTATACATGGGAGACTGTAACTTGATTTGCAACAGAGAGGAAGCATGAGGGGGACTTAGAAGGGGAAATAGAAGAGAGTAGATTTCTGAAGAAATGTATGAAAATATTTGGCAAAGAATACATCAATTCAGTAGTAAGAACTCTGAGAGAATTTACATATTATTCCCAAGGTATAATTAGGCTAGACTACATAGAAAAATATATTTTACAGGAACGTGTATTTAATTGAAAGCTTCGACATATAGCCAATAATTACTTCAGATCATGCACCAAGATCAAAATGCAGGGTAGTGAAGTAAAAATGAGACATTGGCATTTCTCTACCTACTATTACAATGAAAGGAATATAAGTAATGGGTAGTGGAAATAATTCAAAACTTATTATGGAAAATAGAAATTTCTTCAGAGGTTACAGCTAGTGAGTGCGATAAAATGAAAACGGAGTTTAAAACAGGGAGGGTAAAAATAAAAAGGAAAAAGAGACATGGTTAAGAAGTAATAAAAATTATTTAGAAGGGCTGACAATGGTTAGAGTATTGCAGAATAAGGGGGAGTTACACAGAACAAGGAGAGGTGCAACTGCAGAGTGCTAAAGAGAAAATAAATAAGTGAACAACAACAACAAAAGCAAAAAAAAATAAAATAAAATGAGTGTCTGGACAACATGCATGCGTTTAGAAAGACTGCTGTTAACCAACTGCTTTTTGATAATAACTCCATAGTGCAAAAACTTTTAGCACAACTTAGGCAACAGAAAATAGAAATAGTTGCTGCCAAACTTAAGAAGCCTATAACGAAAAAGACAACCTGTAAAAGTATTGAGATATTTTGGAAATTTAATGAAAATCGGTATAAAGCAGAGGAATGTGGAAATGAAAAAAAGCACAAATGGAAATATTTAAGGAAGACTTCAGTATGCCAAGGTTAGAGAGAGATGAGACTCAACAATTAACAGTTAACATTGGAGATAAAAACTGTAAAGTATAATCAAACTGCAGGAAAATCTCCAGGAATAGATGGTATACCTGTGGAAGTTTGGATGCTAGGAGATAAGACTTCGGTTAAGAAATGGCATAATGGTTAAGATATTTACCTCACAGACAAGTACAGGGTTTGATTCTCACTAAGGTAAATTAGCTAGACTTAAAATGGTCCACAATGGGCAAGTAGCTTTACTGGAAAAACTCACTCAGACTCTGCCATAGATTGCTGTTAGGAAAAGGTTAGTTTGTTTTTGCTTTCTTCTATTTTCTATTGTTTTGTTGCCTTCTTCTATTCTAATGTGGTTTATTTTCTTTACAGTGTGTTTTACTTGCATTGTGCTTTTAGGTTTATAGGTTTGTACTAGGCTATCTGCCCTAGGGCATTTATAAGCCTAGCCAGAGTGTGTGGCGCTTTCACCACCCCTTAGGATAAGAATACTACGCCCATTTAGGGTTTAGTTTACTGCTCCTCTGTCTAGTAGTGACACAGAGATGACCCCCGGTTTAAACTAGGAAACAGTCAGTTAAGGTTAATTACCTGTGAACTAAGGGTGGAGCTAGGAACTAAGCCTTCTATTTAAGGGGTAAAATAAACATTTCAAGGCTTTACTGGAAAAGCTCACTCACATTATTTCATACACTGCTGTGACAGAAAGGTTAGTTTGGTTTTTGCTTTCTTGAATTTTGTATTGTTTTATTGCCTTCTTCCGTTTTGTGTACTGTGGTTTATTTTACACTGTTTTACTTGTATTCTGCTTCTAATTGAATATTTAAACCAGGATAGAGACCACAGCTGTCTCTTTTGAATCACAGAGAAGTTAAATTTTCCCCCACCCCATCCCGACCCTGGTGCTGTTTTTATACTCAACTGTCTTTCTAGCTGCCTGCTCCTTACGTTAATTTGACCACCCATTTCCGCCCCTTTCTGCTTGCTTTGGCTATTCTGAGTAAGCACAAAGTTATCATTTTTTGTGAAATCACTACCCTTCAGCTATTTACATTTACTGGCTGTTCCAATGTATTCCATAGAGCCAGAATACAAACTATCCACCCCTTTCCAATCTTTTCCACTTAGATAACTAAAGCGTAAGTTACCTTCTCTTTCATATACTGCAACTCCTAGCATATTAACCCATTTTTTTTCATCTTACCTTTAAAATCTGCAATATCTAGTCCAAGACCACCAATTTTTGGAGAACCCACATTCCGCCTCTAGTGCTTCTGTTCTGCACCTAGTGACAGATGGAGCACAGGGACATTATTACCTGGAGACTGCTGATCACCAGAAAGCCTAATAACTGCTTCAAAGGTGTGAGCTTGGAATTTGTGCTTATACTTTGCTTCTGGTGTGAGCGGTGGTGGTGCTGCGGTAGCGTTGTCTCCTCACAGTTAGATGTTGCTCTCAGAGCATCTTCTGTGTGGCGACATGCGTGAATGGGTGTTCCTTCGTTGAAGGTTGTGCATTAGGCCCGGCAAGCCAGCACGTCAAAATCTACTGCCAATCAGTAGCGGACCGGAGTTCCGCTGTGGCGACCCCTAACCAGGAAAAGCCGAAAGAAGAAATGAAACTTTGCTTCTGGTGCGAGAAGGAGCAGAGTGCATTGACTCCTGACTGTTTCTGATATGGCAGAGTCTGTCTGTGTTGGACCTTCCTAACTGGTTTGGCTGCTATTCAAGGCATCTTCTAGGCAAAGGTTAAAACAAGCCAACAGACCTTTGCATCACCTGGGACAAGACTGCTGATCAGCAAAGACTCTGGCCTACTTCTCATTTTGAGACTGGTGCTACTATTTTACTTCTGGTGACAGAAGAAGAAAATGAGCATTGCATCCCAGCAGCACATGGTGAGACTAGCACTAGTAGTAGCCAGGCAGAAGCCATTCAGTTGAATCCACTCATTTCATCACTCTTGACGAAGCCAATTTCTTTTTTTTTTTTTTTTTAACTAAATATTGCTTGATTTACTGCTGTTTAATCTAACTTCAAAAGATCTCGCTAAATACTTCATCCATAAATCGATTAGAGTCTAGTTATTAGTTTCCACTCAAGTGCTTGGCAGTGCCCTGTATATACTGAGACACCTTGAAATGACAATTTTCCTGTAAAAACATCCTTAAAATTTTACTAATACCTAGTTGTACACAGGGCAACTAGTTTGCAGTGTCAAGAACTGTTCCCAGAGTTGCAAACCCGATAGTCCTGACATTTTATATTCTCACTGCAACCATCTAATCAATAAAAGAGGACCTGTTGCCATGGATATGAACTTTTCCACTATCTCTATTACCACCATGGTGGATATGGGCATCCTGAAGCAATGCAGAAATTGCCTCATGTTTACTGACAACCAGTTAATTCTCAAACAAACCAATATGGTGTGTGAGAGATGCTTTTACACAGTGTCACTAGAGGCAAAGCTCTCATATAAAACTACTTCCAGTGTCAGTCAGGTTGTCAGTAGTACAACATGATGCAACCATCACACAGTTCAAAGCAGACACATATACCCACACCAGCAATCATCCAAAAATAGACTGCAGCCCCTGGTTTAACTCTAGGAACCTTGTTGTTGCCGCTTGTGTAGTAGCCACTGAGGACCTGATCGCTTTGAGTCCCCACCAGTTGTGTGAGCAAGGAATCCTCTCACTCCAGCTAAAAGTAAAGAAAACTCTAACCAGCAATCATCCAAAAATAGACTGCAGCCCCTGGTTTAACTCCAGGAACCTTGTTGTTGCCGCTTGTGCAGTGTAGGTGCCAGCTTTTGTAACTACTATTATGCCTTGTTAAAATCTGTTACAGTCAGCTAGAGTGCATATCCCAGGGGCAATAGCTACAAACTTTCTTCCTCTTAGCCCACCCCCTCCCCTTTCATTCCTTTTCACTGTTGATAATTTGTTATATGTGAAGGTATTTATCCACTCTCAATAGTCATAGCCTTCAGTCCCTCCTCCTCAATGCTTGTTCTTCACTAAACACCAAACAGAGGTGCAAAGTCTCCAGCTGCTTTTATCTTTAGCTACATTGTGTGCAGCAAACAATGAGCAAAGGGGAATACAAATATAAAAGATAATGCAATCTGCCATTTCAGACTAGTAAGCAGCATACAACTTCCACCTGTGGTGTATTCCTACACACAGTTTTTCTTGGAGAAACCTTCCAGTCCTTGAACAATGGTGCCTGTATGTTTACCTTATTTCCTTGGCTGTCCTTGATAATTAGCTATGTTTAGCAAAGTCCCTTGGATTCTCCCCTGCTACTTTAAATTCCAATTGATGGTTTCCCTCCCATCCCCCACCACCCAAGTGATTGCTCAGGTACAACACACCAAAGGTTTTAAAAACCCTGGATGCCATATTTGCTCTAATTGCAGCTGAAAGCCCTCCAGGTGTAGCATCTCTAGTAAGTGATAGTATTATTTTTCTTTTTTTCAGTGTTGTATTCCACACTGTAAACTCGCTGTCTCTGCATAGAGTAGTACAATAATTTCTCTCCAAGGTAGCTTTCCAGTTATTTTTTATTTTTGCTGGTATAGTTTATATTTGGATATTAGAAGCCTATGTTTTTGTTTTTGCTTGCTCCCAATTTCAGTAAACCTGATTCAGAGTTCCTCTAAATGATAGTTTAAACTACTTTATAATGTCATAGTACTACTAGCTTAAAAGCGATTCCAATAGCTTCTTTCAAAAATAAGGGCATGAATATAAGCTACTTTATTAACTGTGTCTTATATACTGCGGTGGTGGTGCTGCGGTAGCGTTGTTGCCTCACAGCAAGACGTTGTCCCGTTCGATTCTCAGCCAAAGGTCTTCTGTGTAGAGACATGCGTGAATGGGCGTACCTTCGTTGAAGGTTGTATGTCAGGGCTGGCAACTCGGTACGTAAAAATCTGCTGCCAATCATTAGTGGACCAGAGTCCTGCTGTGGCGACCCCTAACCGGGAAAAGCCGAAAGATACAACATTAACTGTGTCTTCATGTAAAGCTTTTTTGTTTAATTGTCATAGCTATGTGCGAACTCTTTTTTCTCTCCTCCACGTTTGTCTTTCTTTCTCCCTAAGGTACCCTGCTCCCCATTGTGCTGTTCCTGATATAGTCTCTAAGAACCTACCTACCTGGTGACAAAGGACCCTATCGAAAGACCTGCGGTCTCATCTAACAGCCTTATTTTTCCTGCACCCTCTCTCAAGGAAGCAAGCAAGTATGTGGTTGTCTAAGTCCTGCTTGTAAAGTTGACTACTGTAGTCTACTATTGCTTCAGAGGTTCTAAAGTACGCTACGAGCCTGAACAGCCAGCAGCCTTTACCCCCCTCCTATCTACCCTGCATCCAGCAAACCTCTTCTACTTTATAATAACCCCCTTTACTAGCTATCACTCCTTCCCTAGTTCTAAACCAGCTAGCTCCCTTACATACTTACCTGCAATACTAGATCTGATCACTAGGTGGCACCCTTATCCCATCCTTCATCTCCTGCTTATCCCGCTGTATTTCTTCTGTAATTACACTAAATCTTTTAGACCTGCTCTTATTTTCTCACTTACCCTTTACTTCAACTGTCTACACCCACCTGTTTTTTTTCTCATAGACTTCTGTTTTATCTCTGATCTTTCCCACTCCTGACTTGCCTAACTTTCCCTCAGTTACTAGCATTGCTGACAGTTTCTTCTCTAGCTTCTCCTTCATTTGTCTCTAACTGCTCCGTTCGCCCTGCAGGCTCACTTCACCCACCCCCAGGGGTCCTACTCTTATACCATCTAACCACACCCCTTCCCTCTTCCACCAATCACAAACCCTTCACCATTGGCCACTTAACTCCAATTCCCTCCTTTCACTTACCACTCCCTATTTCTCCCACCACACTCTCCACCTATTCCTTTCCCCACCTAGTATACCTCCGAGCCTATAACAGCAACCAAACAACTTACCCTTCCAGATGTATAAGCTCCCCACCCCAGCCCTCTTACAGAGGTTACTCATACTTACACTTCTGCCACCTCTAACTTTAGCTTACCTGCTAACCTCCTATGAACACCCATTATATCCACACCTTCTCTACGTCAATAAGCTATCTACCTCTCTTTCTCTACCTATTTTCACTAACCATGTTAACATAACATCTACACCCAGCTATCTACTAGCAAAATACCATAGGATAGCCCACATTAGATATGACTCTCCCAATCCCAGAAAATCTCTACCTCTATATAGTAAATTCCTAAATCCTAGACTACAAATACTACTTCTCTCTTTAAAAGATGGCGACATTCACCCCAAACTCAGGCCCAACAACTGCAATTACCACTCAACTCCTCAAACCCAACCCCTCTACTATCCATTCCCTTACCAAACCACCTAACTCACTCTTATTAGCTCACCTCAACATACGTAGCATTAATAACAAAGTTGCACAACTCCATGGTCTCTTGGAAGTCTACTCCTTTGACATTCTTTGTTTAACAGAAACTTGGTTAAAACCTGTAACTAAGACAATTAAGTCATCCCACCCATTTATAATATTTTGCGACTTGACCGTGCAACCAAAAAGGGTGGTGGTGTAGCTATCCTATTTAAATCTGGGTTACAGATTTCTACCTACGACTATAAACCACCTCAAGACTCCAACGCTGAAATTCTTATTACCAAGCTTCAACTTAACACATTCAAATCCATCTAAATTATCTGCATCTATCTTCCTCCTGGTAATAACATTACCACCACAAAAAATATCCTTTGTTGGTTATCCCAAAATTTACCCCAAGAAACCATAATCCTAGGTGATTTTAACATTGATTGGAAGTGTTGTAGCAGTAGCCACCCTACCAGCCATATTAACCTTTTTGTTTTTTCTAAAACCATTACATCCCCTACCAGGATAAACAAGCCTAATAAGAAAAAGTACCTTAGATTGGATTCTCATAAATGATCATCCCCAGACATATGAAGCTGGAACCCTCCCTGTTGATGTAAGTGACCACTCACTAACCTACATCATCAGGCTTAAATCCAATCTACCTAATCCAACCATATCTAGGACAATTAGAACCAAGAAAAACTTCAAACCCGATCTCTTCCAGAGACAACTAAGAGCATGTAACTGGTCTCCCTTAAAATACCTCACACTGGAGGAAGCTGTTAATTACTTTAATTCTAACTTCCTAGCCATACTAGACCACCATGCACCAACTCGCTCTATTAGAATGAGAACTAAATCTGCCCCATGGCTTTCAAAAGAAACCAGGCAAAAAATCCATCTCAGAAATAAATACTGGAATAAATCTCACTTCACTAAAAACCCAGTAGACCAACAAAACTTCAGACAGCTGAGAAATGAAACTAAAAAAGCTATACTGTCTGACATAAGAAACTACTACCTACAATTCCAGCAGACTCACCATAATAAACCACAAAAGTTCTGGGCGAGTATTAATCAATTATTACACCCAGGTCAATCCATCACAGCAAACCCACAAGGCACAGACCAGGAGAATCCCAAGCAGACTGCTAATGCATTTAATACCTTTTTCACTGAGGCCATTCAAACTCTTGCCAGTCAGTTATCTACTCAGAACTTAACTATATCCAACTCTAACTGTAACCCATCCCCTCCATTTCTCTTCCAACCAGTCCCAACAACATATATTCTTACCCTTATCCAAAAACTGAAACCTTGCACTCCTTCAGCAGACCAACTACCCACTGAATATCTACAAAAGGCAGCCAAATCCATCTCCTATCCCATTTCCATTCTCATCAATAGAACTATCAGTGGAGGACACATCCCTAAAATCTGGAAAGTATCCCATATTATCCCCCTTCACAAGGGTGGGAACTCTACTGACCTCTCCAATTACCGTCCCATAGCCCTACCTTCTCCCTTAGCAAAGATCATGGAAAAATGCATCCACAGACAATTGCTAGACCACCTAATCCAAAATAACTTGCTTTCAAACTCTCAACATGGTTTCAGACCTTCCCACAGCACTACTACTGCCCTCCTTTCCTTTACTGACTGTATTAACAAAAAACGTAACCTCAATATGCTTTCCTCTGCACTGTTTATAGATCTGTCTAAGGCATTCGTTATGGTAAATCACCAGATACTTATACATATCCTCAAATCACTGTCACTAGATGCACTAGCTATAAAATGGTTCCAGTCCTACTTAGATAACAGACAACAGGCTGTACTCTGGCATAACATTCTATCTACCCATCTGCCCGTTAACAATGGTGTTCCCCAAGGGTCCATATTAGGACCTCTCCTGTTTTCTATATTTATCAACGACCTTCACCTAGCAATCCCCCAAGCTACATGCATACAAAATGCAGATGATTCCACACTTATATGCTCAGCCATATCTATATCTGAACTTCACTCCCTTACCCAAAATATGTTTAACGCAGCTGAACAATGGTTTACACAGCGCTGTCTCCTTCTGAACCCTCAAAAAACTAAACTCCTCCTTTTTACTCCTACTTGTAAGTCCCCCCAAAAGACTTCACAGTAACATCCAATAATGGTACTCTCATATCCCCAGATCCAACTACCAAACTACTAGGTATCACCACAGATAACAACCTTAACTTCAACACCCGTATTATCAATCTGTTAATAGAAAACTAGGCTCTCTCTATACAGGATCAAACCATTCCCTCTCTCCTGCAGCTAGAATTATTATTGCTCACACCCATCTAATTTCTACTCTCCTCTATGCCTCACCCATATATACTAATCTCTCTAAAAACAACCTTAATAAAATGGAAAACACCTACAATAAGATAGCCAGATTTGCTACAGGTAACCCTTTCAGAACCCACCACTGTTTTAATCTAAAGCAGCTAGGATGACTTGAATTACAAAATCAGCTTAAATTCCACCAACTGACCATTGCCCATAAAACCCTTCACCAACCTACCAATACCCCTATACTATCTACCTTCATTACCCCCTACAACAATCTAAAGACCTCATAATCATCACAAACTTCTTGTAAATATCTGTAAATCAAACAACAGGGCTGGGGACTCTCTTTTCTCTAATACTGTTGGAAAATCCTGGAATCTTCTTCCTAATGAACTTTCCTCTCTTCCCTCTATATCACTCTTTAAAACAAAAATGAAACTTTTCCTCAGAACACACTGGTTGTGCCCCTGTACTAAACCTGACTGATCTACTAGCTCTTCTTACTTGGTTCAACCTACCCTCCTCTTCTCACTAATCAAGTTCCTTTTCTTAATAACAACTTACCTTGTCCTTCTATACTATTACATACATCTTCAGAATCTCATTAAGGAGACTACTTTTACTAATATATTGTATAATTTCAGCTCCTACATTTTCTTTATGACTACTTGTATACTAATAGATTGTATAATTCAGCTGCCATATTTTTCTTTATGATGTATTGCAACTACATTTTGTATTGTATTAATTGTATCTGTATATTTTGCACTATGTTATGAATGAATGACCTCTTTGATTATTATCTGTACTGCACCTGCAATGTTCATAGGTTCATACTAGGCTATCTGCCCAAGGGCATTTATAAGCCTAGCCCATAGTTATGTGGCTTTCGCCACCCCTTTAGTTTGAATAAAAACTATGCCTATCATTTTGCTGTGCCTCTGTCAAGCAGTGACACTGAAGTAATCCCTGGGGTATATCTGCAATCTCCCATCCATTGGTCAAGATTCCTCTTGAACAAGGCCAGAGAGGTGCTCTGCCTCACATGTACCGGGATTTTGTTCCACAGCATAGGGAGTCTCTGGGTGATTAATCTGTCCCTCCAGCATGTTCTATTTATAACCGTGTCAAGGTTTAAGTCTCCCGCCCTTGTGGTTCTGAGGGATCTAGATTTTTTGAGGTGAAGCATATTCATCAAATCTGGGTTTGACATGGCCTTATATGTCAGGCACAGGTCACCTCTGAGCAAGCGGTATGAGACTGAATACCGTCTGTATACTTCAATTTTTGTATATGTGATTTTGTTTGTTTCCTTGGAGCTTATCTCCCCGGGCCTCTACTGAAAATGGACATATATCCAGTTAGACTAGCCCGGTCAACAAATGTAAAATAAAATAAATAAATATGCAGAGGCACTTCAATGTAACCTTGTTAAACCCCAAGGACTTCCTAGATGAAGTGCACAAAACAAATACCCTCATCAGCCTCAAATACACACTTTCAAAACAACACCCACATCAACAAATACAGCACATCTCATGGAGCCTCTACTTCTAAGCTCATAAGGCAAGCCATCACACAATCCAACATTAAAGTCATTGGAGACTCCATTGTGAGACACCATGATGTCCCCTCTCACCAGGCTGAGAAAGTAGAAAGTCATTGTCAGTTGCTCATCAGGGACCAGGATCCGCCACACTGCACATACCCTCAGATCAATGGACCACAAGTACAAGTATGACTCAGTCATAGTCCATATGGGTGCAAATGACCGGAAATATACTTCACTAGCCTATATGAAGACAGACATCATGGGGCTCTCGGAATATGATATAGGAAACCTCCAGACACTGGACCCAACCCAATTTGATTTTGTCAAGGGCAGGTCATGCCTACTCAATCTAGTGGACTTCTTTGAGAAGGACACCAAAGCAGTGGATGACAGCAAAATGGTTCATACCATCTACCTTGACCTGGCCAAGGCATTTGACACAATACCCCATTTGGGCATGGTTGACAAATTTAAGAGGTATGGTATAAACCCTTATGTCACCCAGTGGATGGCCAACAGGTTCACAGACAGGACCGAGGAAGTTAGAATTGGGGAGTCCACCTCTATAAAGAGGCCAGTCGCAAGCAGAGTCCTTCAGGGATTGGTCTTGGGACTGCTCCTTTTTGGCTCTTACTTCTCTGAAATCAAGGCCATTGACTAAATTTGCAGATGATTTCAAATTAGGAGCAGTCACAGAATCCACCATTGACATAAATGTTCTCCAGGAAGGGCTGATACAGACAAATAATTGGTGTCAGAGCCATGGACTAAAACTAAATGCCAAGAAATGCATAACAGTATCCTGCGGGAACTCATCCACTCCTGGTAACTATCATATTTGACAACACACCCCAAAAAGCTGACCCAGTAGTTAGGGACTTGGGGACACAAACAGTAATCTAGCCTTTAATCATCATGTGTCTAGAACAATGAGGAAATCATTCTATGTTGTGCAACTTCTAAACAAAGCTAGGCATCTAAATCCAAGGAGATCACTGTTCCACTGTATTCAGTATTGATCACACCTATCGAGTACAATACCCCCTTTGGTACGTACCTAACCAGGCACATCCAACAACAGGAACATCCACAGAGATTCCTCACAAAATAATACAGGGCATAAATAACATGTCTTATGCAGAGAGCCTGAAGTTGCTATTCCTATCTCTGTATTCTGTCTCCTAGAGGTTGTTGAGGGGAGATCTATGCCTGGCATATAAGGGATTGTCTGACCCCACCTGATGGACCTCCTGCAATATCTGCAAAACAAGCATCACCAGAATTACCCATTCTAAAGACTTAAACTTTGCCTGTGATACAAACAGGACATGCTGGAGAGAGAGGTATGTATCCCAGAGATTACCCTTTCTCTGTAAAAGGCTGCCCCATCCATATGAAGCAGAGTTCCTCCTTAACCCAATTCAAGTGCAACTTAGAGCAGGAAATTCATACCTGCTTTGGCACCTATGTCTCTAATGGACACAGGCAGCCTGTAAACGGTTCATCTCCCAACCCCCTAATTATAAATGTTTCATTTTCCAAGCCCCTGCTTGCACTTATCAAGGGTGCCAGAACTTGTCAGAGATTTTGGATGCATGGCTAGGCTTAAAAAGGCCACTGTGATTGCTAACCTAGTACACACCTTTGAACCTAAAACATCTGGAAGGTTTTGTTTAACAGTATTTTAAAAGGAGGAGAAGCATTTACATCTTGGAAGAAATCTGTGGCAGTTGTAATACCTAAAGACTGTAAAGACCCATCAAACCCAGCTTCATATAGGCTGATGTCAATTTCAAACCATGATTACAAAGTGTTTTATGTCTATAACAGTTAAATGAATTGCAAAGGTACTGCAAAAATTGACAGATATAAATCAATGTGGTTTTGTGGAGGAGAGGAAAATATTTGACGACATTAATAGAACAATGAGGATCCAGAGGGAAGCACAATATAAGAAAATAATGCTGTTGTTGGTGGCTCCTTATGCAGAGAAAGCATTTGACAGAGTAAGCTAGGATTTTATGAGTAGGGCAATTGGAACATTTACATTTCCTGACATAATAAGGTTAATTAGAAGGACACATGAAGGATCAAGGACAAAAATTAAGTGTAAGAGTTCCTTTCTGATATGTTTTGTCTGAACAGAGGAACCAGGCAGGGTTGTCCTCCTTCCCCTTTATTTGCATCATATTTAGAGCCATTTGCAAAGAAAATAAGGGACTCCGAAATTCAAGGACTTAACTGGTATGGTAATCAAGAAAAGTTGGCTTTATTTGCAGACAATATTATTTTGTACCTGATAAAACCAGAAAAAGGACATGTCAGTATTGTGGAACATTCTGAGACAATTTTCAGTTTTTTTTTTTTTCAGGATCTAAAATGAATGAAGACAAAGCATAGGCTACAGCTGTACACTATGCATCACACATGAAAAGTTTCATCAATGCCCATATTTATGGGGATACAATAAAATGGAGTATGGGTTAAAAAGGATTCTGTTAAGCAGCTAAGGATATGGGGAAGAGACTAAATAAAAGATAATACAAAAAGAAAAACAAATACTGAGAAACTGGTGGCTCATGTTTTTGGATACCGATAGCAAGATACAAGCAGTGAAAATGTTTTTAGTTCATTTGGTTTTATATACAGGTCAAGCATATTTTTATCAACCAGAGGAGAAGCTGTAGACAGTAATTAATAAAGAATAAAAGGATTTTATCTGGGAGGGGAAGAGGGCAAGGGTCAAGTGGGAGAAGTTGACCCATCCAACAAAATAAAGTAGGTTTGCGCATTTTTTGCATTGTGCAGCATCACAGGGCTACGGTTAAAGTATTCCAGGTGCCAGAAAGTCTGCTCTTCAAATTTTCCATTAGAACTAGTCGGTTTCTCAGTAGTAGCACTAAATTCTGAACCTCTGTGACTAGCACTTGCTCTAGAACCTGCTGGAAAGTACTAGGAAGCCTGAAACTGATACAAGCACTCAACTTTCCTTGTTAATAAGGAGAAATTAATTTTAGGCACTAAACAGTCTATAATTGCAAAGTACCTTGCAAAGGTAAGGGAAAACAGCTCTTGTATTTTACAAAAAAAAAAAACACCTAAACAGGCCTATCCAAGGGTCAGATTCCGGTGATTTCTCCTGTCCACCGGGTGAATCTGGGCATACTGGGGCAATGCAGCAATTGCCTCATGTACACAGACAATCCTCTCCTCCTTATCACCCAACACTACAACCTGCGAGAGATGCACTTACATAGCCAAACTGGAAGCAAAGCTCTCTCCACCCAACATTGTGCTAGACAGTCAAGAGGAGAAGGTTTATACCTACACTACACCTCAAGCAACACATAGCCCTTCAAACCCCACACCATCAACACCCACATATGGCAACACTAAACCCACATAAGCGGAGGCCCTCAACATTAACCTGCCCAAGCAACAAAGACCTCCGAAGCTGAAACGCAAACAAACACCAGTCACAACCAAAGTGACACACAGCTCACAACACCAGTGTGCCATCCAACAACAGCCCCTAAGACAAGACAATGTACTCAACACTTTAGTCATAGGTGACTCTAAGTCAGGCACACTGATGTCCCACTCACCAGGCTGAACAAGGAGAAAATTACAGTCAGCTGCCTGTCGGGTGTCAAGATCCGCCACATAACGCATGCACTCAAGTCACTCCACAACAAGTACAAATATGGCTCTCTCATTGTCTATGTTGGAGTGAATGACTTGAGACGTACCTCCCTGGACTACATGAAAAGAGACATGGAAGAGCTCTCGGAGCATGTGGCCCAGGCAGGTATGACCCTAGCCCTGAGCAGCATCCTGCCTTCACCCAGAATGATACCACAGTACAAGGACAAAATGATTGACTTCAACAATTGGCTAAGCTTCTGGTGTCATTCAAAGGGGATCCAGTATCTCTCTGCCTGGGATGACTTGATCGACAAACCATGATGCTTTACCAGAGATGGTCTGCACCTGTCACCCCTGGGATTCAGGTTACTGGCTAAAGCTCTTGCACCCCTACAGTGCCTTTTTTAGGTAAAGTTCAAAGGACAAAACCACCACCGTAACAGATACAAGCATGCAAATCTGAAGGTACTACTACTCAATGCTAGAAGTCTAAATCTCAAAATGTACTCTCTCGAGGCACTCCTAAAAATGGAGAACATTGATATCTGTGCAGTAGCTGAGACCTGGTTCAAGGCTCCAGAGAGCACCCCCGCAATACCAGGCTACAACTCTTACCACACTTTTTGGCCACCAAATGAAGACCGAAACACTAAAGGTGGAGGAATGTCCATATTCACCAAGGATATTCACACCTCCAGGCTTGTTGCCCAACAAAATGCATCTGAAATTCTCCAGGTGCAACTAATACTAGGTAAGACTGCAATCCAAATTGTAGCTTGCTACAGATCCCCCACCATGCCCCAAGATTCTCACTACACCTTTCTAAACATACTGGAAAATATTAAGATACAACAAAACACCCTAATAATGGGTGATTTCAACTACCCTGCCATTAACTGGGAAAACTACTCTGGTACCAACACCTTTTCCAAACGGTTCTTGGAATTCATAAATTCCAATGCCGTGGATCAACTAATCCTTTGTCCCACCAGGAGCTCCAATATCCTAGACCTGGTCATTATTAACATAGAAGATAGATGCTTCACACCAGTGGTCACCTCCTCATTTGTCCGGTCTGACCATAAGCAAATCACCCTTGACAGCCACATCCCACCCCCCAGTAAGGAAACCTCCGTAAAATATTTCTCCAAAGCCAACTTCATGCTACTCAAGTCAGAAGTGACAAACTTCATGACACCTATGCAGACGGGAGCTGAAGGTTCAACTGCTGAATCCTACACTAAGGCACTATACAAGCACATCCACTCGTGCATGAATTGTGCCATCCCAAATAGAACCAAGATGCTTTCCTCCAAAAAAAAGTAAGACAATCTGGTGGTCCCCGGCCATAAACAAACTATACAACAGAAGGAAGAAACTGTCGCAGAAAAAGAGGAAAATCCCAGGATGCAAAAAAACTCCCTTACCAGCCTCAGTAAGAAGCTGAGATCCCTCGTAAAATCCTTCAAAGCTAGTTACGAAAATAAAATTGCCAAAGATTCCAAAGACAACCATAAGGCATACTATAACTATGTCAAGAATCTAAATGGCAATGCTCAGATCTGCTCTGAGCTACAACAGAATGGCATTAAATATACTGATCTCAAGGATATTGCCAATATCATGGCAGATCGATTTAGTGCCAACTTCACCCCACTCTCACACACCCTAAAGTGCCCATCTCAATACCAAACGATTGCCAAATTCCAGTAATCTCAGCGACACAGGTAGAAACTGCACTCTCAAAGCTAAAAAATACAGCATTCATGGGACCAGAAGACATCCCAGGCTGTGTACTACACAAACTACAAAATGGAATGGCACCTCACCTAAGTGTCATGTTTAATCATAGCCTCACCTTAGGCTTCTTGCCCACTGAGTGGCGCACAGCTAGTTATCCCACTCCACAAGGGGGATCCACCTTGCACCCTGGGAACTACTGTCCTATCAGTCTGACAAGCCTGATCTCCAAAGGCATGGAATGCATTATCATGGAACTTATAAACAAAGACACTGGCAACCTTCAAACACTGGACCCCACCCAGTTTGGGTTCGTGAAGGGCCGATCTTGTCTCCTGAACCTGACTGACTTCTTTGAATCAGTCTCCAGAGCTGTGGATGAGGGTAAGGCAATCCACACAGCCTATCTGGACCTCGCCAAGGCCTTCAACACCACCCCCCACTCTGGAATCATAGATAAACTTACTACGATGGGTATAAATCCCTATGTCACTCGATGGGTTGCCAACTGGCTTACTGTCAGAACCCAGACTGCAAAAGTAGCCGACTCCAAATCCAGCTCCAGACAATTGACAAGTGGAGTACCTCAGGTTTCAGTCCTGGGACCGCTCTTATTTGGCATCTAATTCTCTGAAGTACAGGCCAACACTAAGGGACTCTGGCTAATAAAGTTCGCAGATGACTGCAAACAGGGAGCCATTATTGAATCCCCAAATGATGTGGATATTCTACAAAAGGGCCTGACAGAAACAGATGCTTGGTGCCAGAGCCATGGGCTCAAGCTATATGCCAAAAATTGTATAGTTATTCCCTTTGACCATGTACCCATGAATTACCACATAGGTGGCAGTACACTAAACATCGAAAGCCACAACAGTCAGGAAATCCTTCTATGTGGCACACCTCATCACTAAGGGCTTTTCATCCAGAAAAAAGGAGGTCATTGTCCCATTGTACTCATCCCTCATTAGACCCATTTTAGAATACAACACTCCATTTGGTATGTACCTCACAAGACATCTGCAACAGCTGGAAACGCTGCAGAAATACCTCACTAAATGAATCACAGGCCTAAAGCAGATGCCCTATGCTGACCATCTAAAAAAACTCCAGCTATACTCTGTGGCATATTGTCTACTTAGAGGCGATCTCTGTTTAACATACAAGGCCATGTCAAACCCTGAGCTGTTGGACATGCTCCACTTAAAGAAATCCCAATCCCTCAGAGCCACACACTCCAGGGATCTAAACCTTGTCATCACAAGGAACAAAACATGCTGGAGGGATAGGTTCCTGACCCAGAGACTCCCCATACTCTGGAACAGACTGCCCATACATGTCAAGCAGAGCACCTCCTTGGCCCTCTTCAAAAGGAACCTTGACAATTGGATGGGAGATAGGAAATTCACCCTTGGGATCACGTCAGTCGCCCTGCTAGACAGGGGCCCATGGAAGAAATATCCAGGGAATTGTTATGGTTAGGCTTGTATAGGCCCTAGGACCAATAGCCTAGTACCAACCTATGAAGGAATATTCTAAAGTTACACAGTTAAAGGTCCTATACATAACACAAGCAGAAAGCTACTATTCAAGGTGTAAAGGGACGATGATGAAGCGGGAGGGATTCAATAAATAAAGACAGAGTAGAATTTTGGACACAGATCCTTAAGGAGAATAACAGCCATACAGAATATTACATTTGCAAAGTAGCAGAAAGTATTCTAAGAACTAAGCCAACATGAGAATGGAAAAACAAGATTTTTTGATAGAATTACTGCAATTAGGGGTACACAGAATACGCAAGAGGGCGATGGAATTTACTGAAGAAAACTGGCAAAGGAACCAAGAAATTTGGAGCAAGCAGCTAGAAAGGGAAAGGTAACAGAATAGGAAGAGGCCAAGAAGACATTAGGACTCCAGGCTAGATTGATATCAGAGTATGGTCAAAGAGAAAGGGATCAGTAAATTCAAAGTGAAAGACCTGCTCTGGTAGAGTTTTTAGGCGAATCTAATACAGAAACTGCTGTTAAAATGGATAATTCTTAGGGCATATAAAATACTGCACAATAACTACAGGAATCAAGCAATAGGAGGTTAGACTGGGAAGACAGAGAATGGATAAGCAATTCACAAGCAAACAATGTGATGACATGTACAGCTCTCAAATATGCAGCAGAGTACAAATGATCTTTGCATAGATATGTTTACACCCTAAGCAGACTCCTCAAATAATTTTCCTCAGGTAGAGGGCAAATGTTGGAGGTATGATAGGAAAGAAAGAGGAAACTGGGAAGATATGTTTTTTGGGAGTGTAGTTAGTTTGCAAATTTTAAAAATTCCCTACAGAGTACCCTGCCAGAAATGCTGCATGAACAAATGGGTGTAATTTAGGAATTTTTTTTTTTTTTGAGCTGGGATACAGGATCTGAATTGCCTATACATAGTAATGTATTGTTAAGTTTCCTTCTGGTGGCTACCAAAAAAGCAATTACTAGAAAAAGGAAGTCAATTGCATTTGATGTACTGAATATTGTAACAGAGATAAAAACTGGAAGTAGGATCTTTAGAAAAGGCTTCGCCCTCGGGACCAAACCACGCCAACCGTGGGTAAATCCAGCATTACCCACACCCAGGCGTGGGTTATTGCTATAATAAACATGGCATGGAATGTTAAAAGGTTCTTTCAGTCAAGACATACAACAAAGTTCTTTGGTGCTTAAACAGGGATATGTGTTTGTGAGAGACAGGTAATACTAATAAGCAAACATCTTTCTCTGAGCTGGTCACCTGTTAGGCCCGTGAATTGTGACAATGACTACAGCTCCTAAAAAGATATTTAGCTATTACTACCTTTGCTTTCTATTAATATGGTGCAACAGATAAAAAAAATAAATAAATCTCTTCCTACTACTCTGTTTACTTTGTCTGTTAGCATTACTTAAAAAAAAATGACAGCTCAGTTTAAAAGCAAAACGAATAAGAAGGGTTACACTGTAATCCTGGAAAACTTGTGGTACATTTCTTAATGCTTTGCACAGTTACTTTTTCTAGTACCTACCTTTTCATTGGCTAGGAACACCAATATATCACCCTGATCTCCTTTTCGGTGTATATCTAATACCATCTGACATGCAGATGAAACACGATCCCGTGACTGGATATCCCTATAAATTACTTCCACAGGAAGCAAATCTTCTTGTGGCTCTGTAATATGAACCAAAGGCACATCACCATAAAACTGGTGCAGTCTCTCTGCTAGGGATGGTGCTATGATGACCACAATTTTCAGTTCCTCTCTCTGCTTAAGCACATCCTTCAGTAAACCAAGTAAAACATCTGTTGCTACAGTTCGTTCATGTGCCTCATCTAGTATTATAACACCATACTGACGTAAGAGTGGATCTGACATCATTTCGTTTAGCAGCATTTCATCTGTGCAATACCTGAAATGGAAATAAAAAAAAAAATCAGGTTGGTTTTGATACAGATTTACAGACTGTGTGTGTCTAGAATCTAAACAATGCAGTTTTGAAGCACTGCCTCTATCAGTGATGTGTAATCTGGCAAAAACTAAGTAATGATAAAGTCCGTTTCTTGCTTACTTCAACAGACTACATGTGAAATCCAAAACAGATCAAGTCAAGCTGTAATTTCTCATGGTTAAGAAAAGTCAGTCTAAATTAACTGTAAAGTTAGGCTCAACATTGAAATTTAAGGAGATCTTGCAATATATTACATAGTTAAGACGTCATTTGTAGTCACTATGTAGCACAAGATTAAAGCATCTTGTTTACATGTTGGTGTTTAAACTTATTCATTCAAAGTAAATCTGGTAAATACTACTGTGTTAAGGTGCCCTGCTTATAATGTTGGAAAAGGAAACGGAAAATACGAAGTCGAGGTGGCTTCTGAAGAAGAAATGACAAGCAGAGGTAGACAAAAATTTTGTCAAAACAGCAATAATGAAGAGAATACTTAAGTTAATACCAAAGCACTCAAAAATATTAGAAAAAAAAATCCTTAACTTGAGGCCACTTACCATGGCTAATGAAAGGATAAGTCCAAAAAATTAAGGTTTGTGAAGTTGCTGATTCAGATTTTGGTCAATATGACATCATATTGATGATAAATCACAATCTGCATGACAAGGCAGCAGAGATGCATGGGCAATTATTATACACTGATCAGCATATAGTAACATTAGAATATAAAGCAGACAGGAAATATCCAAGGTTAAACGGAGTGTCTGAAGGGGAGGAAGGGGCAGACTGCTTGGACTTTGTCAAAACAGAGAGAGCACCATGGGCTGGGTTCACAAAAAATTTACTGTGAATTAACAAATCATACTGGTTGCCCTTAACTTTGGCTGAGCAAGCCATATGGTAAAGCAAAGACATTTCTGTATAGTTTGGGTCATGGTAAGAGACAGGTTCTGAGGCAAATGTGGAAGCCAGGAAGAAAAGTGTACAGTATTAACAAACAAGGATTACTTCTCAGGTTACACAACAACAGAGATTACAGATTACAAAGGTGATCATACACTTCCTTAAGTAAAATACGTACATAAATCCAATTATTGTCATTAATTATTAAGTGTAACTCACCACGTCTCCAAAAGTCAACAGTTTTAAGAGGGATTCAGAGGGACAGAGCTAAAATTTGTGTCAAAATCAGGGACAGTTGAGAGGTATGCCAATGGCTAAACTGAAATAAATGTCACAGAATGGAAAATAATGTTTAGGAAATGCAACAGTTTAGAACTACTAATACACCTCATCACACAAGTCCTGTGGAGGTCTTTTGATAAGACTTGGCCTGTATTTACAAGCAATTGAGTGAATAACTCTCTGCTGGAGTTTTAAAATCAGAAAAGAAGCCAGGGAAGTCATTTTATTTTTTTTTGTATATGCACTTTAACTGACAGCCATTTACACAGCTGCATACTGCATTGCCTGTTCTCTTTATGCATTTTATTTTTTGCTTTACATTTTCTGTTTTGAATGACCCGCGGTGGTGGTGCTGCGGTAGCATTGTCGCCTCACAGTAAGACACTGTCCGGTTCGATTCTCAGCTAGAGCGTCTTCTGTGTGGAGACATGCGTGAATGGGCGTACCTTCGTTGAAGGTTGTGCACCAGGCCTGGCAAGCCAGTACGTAAAAATCAACTGCCAATCAATAGCGGACTGGAGTTCTGCTGTGGCGAACCCTAACCAGGAAAAGCCGAAAGACCCAAACAAACAATTTTCTGTTTTGAATAATCTGTTGGCCTTTGTTTTGGGGGCATCCTGTGATCTGAGTGTGTATCTAAATGACAGATTGATATACTCCTGAACTAGGGAAACTTTTAGGCCTTGGGCTTTAGATTTCACTTGTTTTTCATTGGTTATATTGCTTCCTTGATTGATATTTAAATAAAGCCAAGCAAAATTGTGTATTTAAATATCAATCAAGGAAGCAATATAACCAATGACAAACAAGTAAAATCTAAAGCCCAAGGCCCAAGAACACCCCAGCAGTACAGGGCTATAATGCATTCCACACATTTAGACCAGCTACTGCAAAGAAAGGCATAACAGGTGGAGGTGTCTCAATTTACATCTAAAACAATCACACCTCAAGGTTGGTCAAGCTGTATGACACAATTGTGCTCCTCCACGTACAACTCACCATAAACCAAATTACTTATTTTGCGAGTTATAAGTCCACCTCTAAGACCTAGGAAATCCATACCACTTACTTAAATGAACTTGAGTCACTTTCCATTCAACCTAACACCACACTCATGGGTGACCAACTACCACACTATAAACTGGGAATGATACACATCTCAAACCTGCAGGCACAAAGTATCCTGGACTTTATCAAAACAAATGCCCTAGAATAGCTAGTCTGTATGACCACAAGGGGCAGTAACATCCTTGATGTAGTCCTCATCAACATGAGGGAAATACTGCACCCCCTCTCCCAAAGTGTAATGGCATACTTGGTCAGGTTAGACCATAAAGTTGTCTCCTTCAAAATAAAAATACAATTTGGGATACCTGCTAACCCTGGAATTTTTAAGAATTATTCCAAAGCAAACTTCTCACTTTTAAGTGACACCCTGGTAAAATGTCAAGCCCTTTCAAACCCAGAGAAAACAGCTGCCCAAGTGGAGTCATTCATAAAACATTTTGTAATCATACACAGCTGATCAGAGTCAGCAGTACCTACTTAAAATAAGCACAGGAAAAAATAAAAAAAAACAAGCCACCCTGGTGGAATCCTAACATAAATAGTTTGCATATCAAAAGGGGAAAAATCATGGCCAAAAATAGGAAATGCAATGCCCAGCAATCACTCCCTAACCAAACTAAATAAACTCCTCAGGGGACTAAGTCTACCAAAGCTAAATTTGAAGTAAAAGTAGCACACCAGGCTAAGGATAACCAGAAGGCATTCATCAGCTATGCCCAAAACCTCAAAGGCAATGCACAATAATGTGGCAAACTAACTGTAAATACAGACATCTACAGTGAGCTGGCGGATAAAGCAAATCTACTGACTGATGAGTTCAGCTCCAATTTTACCCCACTTTCTTCCCCAACACCTCTCAAGAAATACCCCCAACCATACATGGAAAGTACAGTTGTGTACACCTACCATAAATGTAGATGTTCGAGTGTCTTCACTGTTGCAGTCATAACTGTAGGGTGTTCCTGCCGGCAGGCAGCCCGAGGTCGGCCAGAATCCCAAAGTCTGGGTCCGGCGTCGGCTGTATAAGCTAGTACCCTGACGTCAGTACGCTTTGGTACATAGCTCTCAGCCGATGCCATCTTCTCCAGCCTTTCTTGCCCTAGATGTCAGAAGTCCCCAACAAATCAAAAATGAATCCAACAAGGAAACACAAATACACCACAAAAAAGGAAAAGAGAGAAAAACAGAGGGGATAGGAGGGAGGGAAACCCCGACTGCAACAGTGAAGACACTCGAACATCTACATTTATGGTAGGTGTACACAACTGTACTATGTTCTTCGTGTTTCACTGTTGCAGTCATAACTGTAGGGTGGAATCCCAAAGCAGTGTAAAAGGGGAGGAGGCTTTAGATAGAAGAAGGGAAGGCAAGAATACCCTGCAAGACAGCAGAGGCAAAGCCTGCCCTGGACTTAGAAAACAAGGGGAGATTGTAGTGCTTGGAAAAAGTATGCACAGAACTCCAAGTGGCAGCTTCCAAGATATCCTTGGTAGGGACTCCTCTGAGGAAAGCTGTAGAAGTGGCAGCTGCTCTAGTAGAATGACTTCTAATGGTACCTGGAAACTGTTTCCCATGATGAGTGTAACAAAATCTGATTCCATAAGCAATCCATTTGGAAATAGTTTGTTTAGAAACAGGTTTTCCAAGAGAACTGGAGGCAAAAGAAACAAACAATTGATTAGACTTTCTGAAATCTTTAGTCTTGTCCAGGTAAAATCGTAACTGTCTGTGCACATCTAATGAATGCAAAATCCTTTCCCCTTTATTTTGAGGATTTGGAAAGAAAGTAGGAAGGTGAATTGTCTGATTTAAAGCCACTCTCGAAATCACCTTAGGCATGAAAGTAGGATTGGTCCTCAAGGATACTCTGTCCTGATGGAAAATAAGATATGGTTCCACAGCCATGAGAGCTTGCAACTCTGAGACCCTTCTGGCAGATGTCAATGCTAACAAAAGAACAGTCTTCCAGGATAGAGACTTAATATCTGAAGATGCAGCAGGCTCAGAAGGAGGCAAAGTAAGTTTTTCTAAAACATAATTAAGATCCCAGGCAGGGACAGGAGGGGTCCTTGGAGGCCGCAAATTTTAGCCCTCTCAAGAACTGCTTCACCAAAGGATGAGAAAAAACAGGAGGATCAGAACTGAAATGCGCAGAGATAGCAGAAGCATGAATCTTAATGGAAGAAAAGCAAAGTCCTTTAGATAAAAGTTCCGAAAGGTAAAGCAAAATAGAAGAGAGATCAGGTACCTGAGGATCTGAGCCTCGGTCCTGCATCCAAATACAAAACCTCTTCCATTTAGAGGCATAGGATTTCCTAGTGCTAGGCCGTCTAGCTTCCAAAAGAACATCCAAAACTTGTTTGGGAAGACTAGAGGAAATCAAATTCCTTTGAAGAGCCACGCTACCAGGCAAAGGGTCTTGAGATTGGAATGTAGTAACTGACCCTGATGCTGGGACAGAAGCAAAGGGTTCAGTGGGAGAATCCAAGGAGGCCCCGAGAACAGGAGCTTTAAAGTTGGATACCAAAACTGTCGAGGCCAATTTGGAGCAATCAAGATGAGGAACTTGGGCTTGTCCTGTTTTATCTTCAGTAATACCCGAGGCAGTAGAGGAAGAGGAGGGAAGGCATATGCTGAAAGGCTTCTCCAGCTGAAGGACAGGACATCCACTCTCCAAGCTGTTTTGTGGAAGGACCTGGTGCAAAAGCGAGGCAGCTGATGATTGAGATGGGATGCAAACAGATCTATCTGGGGACATCCCCAAACTGCAGTAATCCTGTTGAATAAGTTGGTGTCTAGCATCCATTCGTGAGGATCTGAAATGTTTCTGCTCAGGCTGTCTGCTAAGAGATTCTGTTTCCCTGGAATGAATTGAGCCTGGAGATGTAGATTCAAATTTAGAGCTGTGTCCCATAAAACCATAGCTAGTCTGCAAAGGGGGTATGAATGAGAACCCCCCTGCTTGTTGATGTACCACATGACCGTGGTGTTGTCTGTGCATTAGCAGAGGCCCTGGTTGTAAAAGGTTCTTGAAGGCTAGAAGGGCATTTTGAACTGCCAACATTTCCTTCAGATTGATGTGCCAGTGAAGATGGTCCTTTGTCCAGGTTCCCTGCTGGCAATTGTCTAGAAAGTGTGCTCCCCAAGCATAATCCGAGGCGTCCGTGGTTAGGATTTGAGTAGGTTGAGGAAGACGAAAAGGTTTTCCTTCGTTTAAAGTGCATGCCCTGGACCACCAGAGGAACTCCTTCTGAAGGCAGGGGATCAGAGGAATCAGAATATCCAGATCGTGGTAATGCTGTGACCATACACTTTTCAGATACCATTGGAGCTTTCTCATGTGAAGCCTTGCGTTTGGAATCAACAGAATGCAGGAAGCCATGTAGCCCAGAGCCTGCAGGAATTTCCTTGCAGTGAGCTGAGATAGAGTTGCCAAGGTGTTGAAAGTAGAAGCCAGCTGAGTTTGTTTTTCTGGAGTGAGGAAGGCCCTTTGTAAGGTTGTATTTAAGAAGGCTCCCAAGAATACCATTTGTTGAGAAGGGATCAAATGTGACTTTTTTATGTTCACTGAGAATCCCAGTAGGAGGAGAAGACGTTGAACAAAGTCCAGATGTTGAAGCAGAAGATCTTTGCTGTCTGCCTGAATAAGGCAGTCGTCCAAATAGGGGTAAATCTGGATCCCCTGAAGTCTGCAGTAAGCCACTACTGGTGCCAGGCATTTGGTGAAGACTCTGGGCGCAGTAGATAAACCAAAGGGCAGAACAGAGAATTGAAAGTGCCTCGATCCTGCCTTGAACCTGAGGAATTTCCTGCGTTCTTGCCTGATGGGAATATGTAAATAGGCTTCCTTTAAGTCCAATGTCACCATCCAGGCGTCCTGAGAGAGCATTGGAATTAGCTGCTGCAGAGAAAGCATCTTGAATTTTGGAATTTCCAAAAAGGTGTTTAACACAGAAAGGTCCAGAATAGGTCTCCATGAGTTTTGTTTTCTGGGAACCAGAAACAGTCTCGAATAAAATCCTTTTCCCATTTCCGAGAGTGGAACAGGCTCTATGGCTCTCATGGCCAGAAGAGCATCCACTTGAGTTAAGGCCTCTGACCATTGAAGTTTTGGCAGATCTGGCCAACCGTGAGCCCTTGGCAAAGTGTGAAAGTGGAATTTGTAACCTTTTAAAATCACATCCAATACCCATCTGTCCTGGGTAATATGAGTCCAATTTCTGCAAAAAAGAGACAGTTTTCCTCCGAGAGGGGCGTCCAGGTGAAGGGGTCCTGAAGCCCAAACGAGAGAGTCATTGAGTTTGCTTTCTTTGAGATTGGGATCCGTCTTCTCCCCTTCTAGGTGAAGAAGCAGTCCATTGTCTAGATCTGTAAGAGGCCTGGCCTTGACCACGACCTCTGGAGCGCCTATATCTTCCCCTTTGAGGCCTGTCAGACGTGGGAAAGGACCAATTTTTTGAGGGCCGATTCCTGGAAAATCTAGGAGGCTGAACTTGCAAGAAATCTTTTACAGTCTGCATAGACTTTGCCTTTTCTTCCATCTTTTTAATAACTTCCTCAGCCTTAGATCCAAAAAGAACATCATGTTGAACAGGGGCATCTAATAACTTAGCCTTAACCTGTTCAGGTAAAACTTTGTTCACGAAGCCAGGCATGTCTCCTAATAACAGTACCAGAGGCAGCAGCCCTGCAAGAAGCATCCAAAGCATCAAAACCACAATGTAAGCTATGCTTGTTCACCTGTTCAGTAGCATGCAAAACATCCTGAAGTTCCTTATCCTCTGCACAAGCAGGAAGGGAAGCAAGCTTTTGCTTTAAAACAGACAAAAGAAATTGCTGATATTTAAACATATGAAACTGGCAATTTAAAGCCCTTACAGACAGGGTAGCAGAAGTATATACCTTTTTTCCCCACCTGTCTAAAGCACGAGAATCCTTCTCAGAGGGAATAGGATTTTTAGAAGTAGCCTCCTTAGCAGCCTTAGAGCCCTGAGAAATAGTTTCAGGATCCGCAGAAGGGTTTTTAAATAAAAATAAATGAGAGTCAGGAACCCTATAAAATCTATCAGGCTTAGAAGGAGCAGGAGGCATGGAATCAGGATTCAAATTAGCCTCAGAAAAAGCATCATCTACAATATCCAAAACAGGAGGGATAGCTAAAGGCCTATGCCGAGGAAGAAGAAGAAATTCTCTAAGCCTCTTCTTGGAAGCAGAATACTCCTGTCCTTCCCAATGAAAATGTTCCCTCATCTCATGCAAGGTTTCCCCAAAAGAAAAATCCTCAGGCGGAGAGGCCGAGGGTAAAGAGTCCTCAGCATCCTAATCCTCATAAGGGGAAAGGAATAGTCCTGATCTGAGGAAGAAACAGAAGATACAGAAGCCTGGTCAGAGGAATCCAGAGTAACATCCTGTCGAGGCCTTTTCTCAGGAGGGGGGTGAGAACCCCTAATCATTGTAAGCAAATCTTCAGCCATCCTCAATAATTGCTTTTGTGTCCTGGGAGTGGATTCATAAGCAGCTTGAGCTGGAACTTTAGACTTAACAGGAGTCTTTGTCTTTGCCTTTGAAATAGTGATGTGAGTCGGGCTGAAACCCCCTCAGAAGCCGGTACCTGCACAGCGGTTCCGGACCCATCTGAAGGAGCGACGTCCGAAGGTCCTGCAGCAGTTAAAATAGTGGGCCTTGATGGCTCCCCATGGGAGTCCGTATCGGCCATCAGTTCAGAAGTGGCGGACGACAGGGGCTGCAAAAGCGCCTCACTGACGACAGCCGAACCGGACGCTGGCTCCAGCTGCAACGAGTCCTGTTTGGACCTCGGAGGCCTGTCTTTGTCTTTGCGCTTCTTTTGAACTCCGGTAGTGTCCGACGACATTCTATAATTGAAACATCTGCCAAAATAATTTAAAGCCCAATCGTACCTGCGCTTGATAGTACGAGAGTTGAACCTGGCACAGAACCGACAACAAGAAACGTCGTGGTCAGGGCCTAAGCAAGGTAGACAGTAAGAGTGGAAATCTTTATGAGGTATTTGTTTCCCACACGCTATACAATTATTAACTTTGACATCGGAGGAACAAGAAAAAGATTCCCCAACGGGGTACTTAGCTTTGAGAAGAGAAGTAAGAACTTCGGACCGACAACAACCAAATACACTGTTCGAAAATCGCCAACCAACGACTTGCGAGCTGCTTTCCACCGCACGGCAAGAAAGACTGGAGAAGATGGTGTCGGCTGAGGGCTATGTACCAAAGCGTACTGACGTCAGGGTACTAGCTTATACAGCCGACGCCGGACCCAGACTTTGGGATTCTGGCCGACCTCGGGCTGCCTGCCGGCAGGAACACCCTACAGTTATGACTGCAACAGTGAAACACGAAGAACATCAGGTCAACAATGTACTTTCAATGCCAAAGGCACTGCATCGATGTGATTTGATAATATTACAGGAAGCCTCCACAACAGCAAGGCCTATCAGGGCCAGCATAACTACTACTCCATCATAGCCTCCAAACAGACGTTATGCCAAGTGAATGGAGGACTACAACTGTTGCATAAGGGCAGGCTATCCACTGACCCAGGAAACTACCAACCCTTAGTCTCATATGTAAGGGCCATGGAAAGAATAATCATTGACATGACAAATAATGACATAAGAAACCTTCAGACATTGGATCCAACCCAGTTAGGTTTCATTAAGGGCATGACATGCCAACTCAATCTGATGGACTTTTTCAGAAAATTACCAACGCAATGAATGAAGGCAAAAGTATGCATACTGCCTATCTCAACCTGGCCAAAACATTTCACCAATACCCCATTCAGGAATTGTAAACAAACTGTCAAAATTAGGCATAAACCCCCCTACATCACCTGCTGGATAACCAGCTGACAAACAGGACACAAGAAGTCAGGATAGGTAAGTCTACCTCCACAAAAGGGACAGTCACTAACAGTCTTTCAGGGCTCAGGAGCTGGGGCCACTGTTGTTTTTTTTTTTTTAGATTCCAGTTCTCTGAAGTCAAGACAATGTCAAAGACCTCGAGTTGACCAAGTTCACAGACAAATGGAAACTAAGCACAGTCACATAATCCCCCAAAGTTACAAAAATCTTTCATGAAGACCTGATACAGACTAGTAGCCAAAGTCATGGTCTAAAACTCAATGCCAAAAAATGTACAATAGTATCTTTCAGAAAGTCAACAATCATTTTACATTATAAAACACCCCTAAGAATTTACCCCTGTAGTCAGGGAACCAGGAGTGGATTGTAGACAGTGACTTGGCACTGGACCATCATGTGTCGACTGCAGCTAGGAAATAATTTTAAGTTGTCCAACTAATAAGCAAGCTTAATGCATCTAGGTCCAAAGATGTCATTTGGTCTAATGAGAGGCAACTACGAAAGAATAATCAGAGAGTACAGTTCCCCCTTCAGTATATACCTAATGAGACATATGCAACAACTGGAGTATCCCAGAGATTCCTCACAAAAAGAATACATGGTGTAAACAACATGTCCTACATGGACCACCTCAAAGCAACCATCTCAAAGCCTTATCCCTGTAGTCTTGTCTCCTACATGCTGCTGAGAAGCAATCTATTCCTGGCCTTGAATGCATCATGTGAATGAGCCCTTATGGAACTGCTGCACATCTGCAAAACAAATGGCATTAGAAACACCTTATCTAGGGACCTAAACCTCATCAGCAGCATAAACAAGACATGACAGATGGACAGGTATGTGTCTCAGAGACTACTACTTTTCTGGAAGATGCTTCAAATCCATGTGAAGCAAAGTTCCCCTCTGCACTTATTCAATTGCAGCTTGAATCAGTGGATGGGGAATTATAAAATTATTCCTGTTCTGTCGCCTATGTTCCTATTAGACACAGGAAGCTTGTAAATGCTTGCTCACTCATACCCAAGCTATACCCCCAATACAATCAATACAATGCGGGATATCAAATGCTGTCCATTACATTTCAGGAGCATGGCTAGGCTTAAAATCGGCTCTTTAGGGTTGTTACCTTAGTAATTACCTATGAACCTATGAGAACAGGTTGGATAAAATACCTGCATATACAAAATTGCATTAAAAAAATCACCAAAACTAGGGATGCTTTACAGAGCCAGAAAGCTTCTCACTCTTACCAACACAACTAAAACTGCACATGCCACTGCTTACCTCCTCCCCTCATTATTTTAAGGCACTCCCATCCTTACTAACCAAAAGGCATCAGAAAAAGAAAAATGTGAACAATGCTATAACAAAGTAGGTAAACTTAAAGCAAATATTCCTTTCAGAACCCACCAATGTACAAGACTAAAAAGCCTAAACTGTTTAGAACTACCACATCAACTAACATATACACAGCTTGTTACCACCTGTAAAATTATCCATCTGCTTGTCCAGTGCTAAATACTATTCTATTCAAATATGTTACAACTCAGTCATTATGATCCAATGTCCAAAAACTTCAGTGTATCCACAAACATGTCAAATCTGCTAGGCCTGGTATGTTCTCATATCATGTTGCCAAGGCCTGGATCTCCTTAACTACAGCCATCAGATTAATACCCTCACCTCCAGTCCTTTAAAACCATTCTGCAAGACTTCCTAGCCAAAATCTGGCTCTGTTCTGGCTCAACCCCAGGATAAACTATAATCCTAAATATGAACAAGTACCCAGTCATACCTTACAGCTCTTTACTCTTTCCTTCTTCACTCACTTCCTAATGTCAACCAGTTTTCTCTGTCTTGAGTACCTTGAATAAGCGATAACCCGGCTTTTTTTCTCTAACTTCATTTTGAAATTCCAGTTTGTATTAAACTACCCTACCTTTAGTTTCTCTAAACTAGCTAAAATTTCTCTGAATAGTAAATCATTGTCATACAAGTTTTACTGACTTTTTAACTAATGTTGGCACATTATGTCCAGTTTGGTATAATTATTTAAACTGTAAACACTCTGGAGCTTTTTTCCCCTGGGCCTCTGCTGCAAAAGGACATGTACCCAGTTGGACTTTCACGATAATCAAATGTCAATAAAACAGATTTAAATAAAACAGACAGCTTACATCTCCCTCTCTTAAAACCCGATTGCCTAGTGGTTTTGGCATCTTTTTGGACTTGTTGGCTGTTGGTGAAGCACCCACCAAGAGGAGAAAACTCTGAGAGAAGAAAGGAGCCACTTTTGAGATTTTAAGTATTTTGCTTCAGATTATTTGTTAAGTTTTTCTGCATTGCCGCCTACTTTTGAGCATGTTCTGGCTTGTTAAACTTGATTTCTGTGTTGGTAACTGTATTTAGAACACAACCTAGAGCTGAATACTGAATTTTCTGCCTGCACTTATTTTTAAAATCGTTTTCTTCTTAAAACTTGCATTTTATCTGTCTCTGGCCTAGCACTCAAGTGTGGGGTCATTTACTGCACTGTTCTAACTTGTTGATACTTGTGAACCTCTGCTTTCCTTAAAAAAAAAAAAAAAAAAAAATCTTGCTTTTTTTCCCACTTTTCAGAGATTTAAGAAAGTTCAGTTACAGATTTGCTGTTCTGAACGGTTTGTAAGTTTCTTGGAGGCCACTGTTTGCTTGGGCTAAAGGGAAGTCTCTGTGTTCATCAGTGGCAGTGATAAACATTGAGCAGCCTGCCTGCCCCTATGGGAGTGGTTACTGCCTTGAAACTGTAGTTTTATTGGCCATTTTGGGTCAATTCCTAACTCCTTAATCTCCCTGTCTTAAAACCCTCTTTTGTGCGCTTTTGCGCATAGCGCAACATCAGGCAGCGCCGCCTAATTGGGTTTAAACTATTCCTGGCTCCACAAAGTTTGCTCTTCACTTTTTCCCTTAGAACTGCTCTCTCAAATTAAACACCATATTCTCATTCTAAGGCCCCTCACTGGTCCAAATAAGTAATTTTACAAGTTAGCACTAATAAACCATAAGCACTACTTACTCTTATACTCTCTACGATTACCTTGTCCCCTATTGGTCCGTTTTAATTCAGTTCCCTATATTACTCTAGCATGTCCAAAGGTCAGTCAATGGTTTCCTCTCCAGTCCAGCTGGTGAATCTGGGAATTTTGAGGCAATGTTACAACTGTCTCATGTACACGGACAACCCTCTCCTCCTCCAAACAGGTTCAAATATATGTGAGAGATGCAACCAAATAGCCAAACTGGAGGCTGAGCTCTCTCATCTCAAAACTGGTGTAACCAGTCAGGAGGAGAAGGTAACCTCACACAACACAATTCCAGTATCACATAGTCCAACCACAACAGCGAACCAAACACACAAAAACATACTCGGAGGCTCTAAATAAAAATCTACCTAAGCAACAGAGACCCCCAAAGCAGACATCCAAGCAAACGCTACCCCAAAACAAAACACGTACAACACATAGCAGACAAAGTCAGTGTGCCAAGCAGTCACAGCCCTTAAGGCTGAATAACACACCTGATACTCTTGTAATAGGTGACTCTATTGTCAGACACACTGACGTCCCGCTCACCAGGCTGAATAAAGAGAAGGTCACAGTGAGCTGCCTGTCGGGCGCTAGGATCCGCCACAACGCAAGCACTCAGGTCACTCTAAAGCAAATACAAATATGACTCAGTCATTGTACATGCTGGCGTGAATGACCTGAGACGTACCTCCCTCGACTACATGAAAAGAGACATAGAGGAGCTCTCTGATCATGTAGCCCAGGCCGGTATGACCCTGACCTTGAGCAGCATCTTACCCTCACCCAGAATGATGCCACAGTATAAAGACAAAATGATCGATTTTAACAAATGGCTAAAATTTTGGTGTCATTCAAAGGGGATTCAGTGTCTGTCAGCCTGGGATGACATGCTCAACAAGCCACGTTGCTTCGCTAGGGACGGCTTGCACCCGTCACCACTGGGCTTTCGGATATTGGCAAAGGCTCTTGCTACCCCCATAGTGCCTTTTTTAGGCAAGGCTCAAAAGTCAAACCCACCTCCATAGACAGCACAAGGAACAAGAAACTAAGGGTAATGCTGCTAAACGTCAGAAGTCTTAACCTCAAGATGCATGCACTCAAAGCTCTCCTCAGTATGGAGAACATAGATATCTGTGCAGTGACAGAAACCTGGTTCAAGACTCCAGAGAGCACCCCAGCACTACCAGGTTATACCTCATATCATGCTTTTCGGCCCCAAATCCCAGACCGAACCACAAAAGGAGGGGGAGTTTCCATATTTATCAAGGATATCCACACCTCCAGGTTAGTGGCATTGCACAAAGTATCGGAGACCATCCATGTGCAGCTGACAGTGGGCAAGACTGCTTTTCAGTTTATAGCATCCTACAGACCACCCTCTCAAAGTCAGGAATCCCACTCGGCTTTCCTGAAAACACTGGAGAACATGAAGATCTCTCCTAACACCATTATATTGGGCGACTTCAACTACCCAAACATAGACTGGGAGCATTACCCAAGCCCTAGCACCTTAGCCCAAAGGTTCCTGGAATTTATAAACTCAAATGCTATGGAACAACTAGTCACCACTCCCACAAGAGGGGAAAACATGCTAGACCTGATCATTACCAACATGGGGACTCTATGCTCCATACCAGAAGTATATCCCTCATTGGTAAGATCAGACCATAAATTAATTTCACTGGATATCCACATCCCGACCCCACCCCCAGCCCAGAAAACCACAGTGAAAAACTTCTCAAAAAGCGAACTTCACACTTCTCAAAACTGAAGTGGAATCCTTCAAGGCCCCAGGGCCAGTGGAAACTACGGCCCAAACTGCAGAATCCTATATAAACGCATTCTACGGACATCTCCAGGAATGCATGGATCATGCTATCCCAAACAAAATCAAGACCCAATAATCCAAAGGCAGGCGTCCAATCTGGTGGACCCCAGCCATAAATAAACTGCACAACAGGAGGAGGAAGCTACTACATGATAGAGCAAAATCCCTAAAAGGGAAGGCATCTCTGATCAGTACTAGCAAAAAATTACGAACCCTCATAAAATCCTCCAAGGCCAGCTTCGAGAGAAAAACTGCACAGGACAAAGACAATCATAAGTACATTTTCTGCACTTATTTAAGATTTGAGTGAGTAAATATTGTGCGTCTTGCATTCAGTAAATATTGTGTGTCTCTCTGAATCTCTGCAGTAGTTAAGACTGCTGTAAAATTCCTTTGTTAAGTGTTAAATAGCCTGGGGGTTTCTGCTAGCTTTAAAATCTGCGTTGGTTACATTTCTAGTAATCATTTTAAATTGAGTTGCTGGCTACTGAGACTTCTCTGCATACATCAACTGGACATAAGCTGATTTAAGTATATTTTCTGCACTTATTTAAGATTTGAGTGAGTAAATAGTGTGCGTCTTGCATTCAGTAAATATTGTGTCTCTCTCTGAATCTCTGCAGTAGTTCCCCACCCCCCTCCCTGTTTCTTGTTGTGGTGTTAATCTTGTGTGGCTTTGGAATTGCCCGCCCCTGCTGTAAATCTCTTTTTGCACACTCCTCCTGGACCCATCTCATTCGCTCACTCAACTGAGTACAGTGAGATCATATTTTGATTTTGGATACTCTTACCAGTCCCATCTCCTCTGCAGTGTACAGAGAGAGTACTTAGGAAGGGCATTCCCCTATTGTATCTTAATCTGCTCTGTTTTCTCCATCTCAAAAAAAAACAAATAAAAAAAAAAAATGTTTTGCACTTCATCTGCCTTACTGTATTTGTGTTCCTTCCTACTTTATTACCTTATTTTGCTTTTGCCTCAACATTTTAAAGTGGAACCTGTGTGTTGAGAGACAGCCTTACAAGACTATCTGCAAATATATAGAGCTCAGTATATTTTTCTGTATTATTCTGTATTATAGAGATAAATTGTTGCTTAGATATCTGTTGTCTTACTGTTTTGCAAATATACAGAGATCAGTATATATTTTTTTTGTTTTATAATTTGTACTCTGATTCCTCACATCTCTGTTGAAACTGGTCCTCCCCTCCCTGTTCTTGGTTGTAGTTTAAATATGGTGGCTTTTGCAGTGCCCGCCCCACTGTAGATTTGATCTAGGACACTCCCCCAGTCCCATCTCTTTACCGCATTCTACCTAATAAACCCTTTCTGCACTTGCTTTTAGTCCTTTTTAATTTAATTACATTTTTTCAAACTGTGTGTGGACTAATATTGCTACATACTCAAGTGTGCCAGCTTACACTGCATGTGAATTGTTTTTACTACTGTTTTTGATACTTTTCTGGAAAAAAAAAAACTGTATCTGCTTTTACTGTATTTGAGTTTCTTCCTACTTTATTTTGCTTTTGCGTCATCTTAAAAGTACTCAATTGTATTTATTACTGCTTGGTGTATCTCATTCTAAGCCTTTTAGTTTAAGTACTTGGGCTTCAGACCAGTTGTTTTACATTAAGAGGTTTGTGGTCTGCACTGTGGTGGCAGAACAGGTAGCTTACATCCTTCTAAGTTGGGAACTGCTGACTGAGGGCTCAGTGTCTGTTATTCTAAAAGTGTATTCATTCTGGTTTAAGCACTAGGGCTTCAGGCCAGTTATTTTACATTAGAAGGGTTCGTGGTCTGCACTCTTGTGGGAGGAGAGGCTGGACTCTGCCCTTCTGAGCTGGGAATTTCTGGTTAAAGGCTTATAGTGCCTGCATATTTGAACTGCTTCTTACTTAAATTGGTACACCTTGTTTGCTGTAGCATAGACTAGATCCAGGCCTGCTGAATCTAGCTTTGTTTGTATGCTTGCTGTTTGTTTGCTTGTTATTTCCCTGAAATGCTAATTCCACCTAAAACGCGGCTTTTCAGCACTTCTGCGAATCCCTAGTGATATCTGCATTGCTTACTGTACTTATTTCCTTGTTTCACTTGAAAGAAAGTTACGGTTTGTCATTTTTGCATTTAAGTTACCTGTAACACATTGCATTTAAGTTATCTGGCACTTGTCCACTAAAGCAATTATATAAGTCAGCACTAAAAAATTAAAAGCACTACACAACCTCACAAACTCCCCTTGAGTACCTTGTTCCCCATTAGCCCTTTTTTTTCAATTATAAAGGAATTCCCAATACTATTCTAGCATGTCCAAAGGTCAGTTGTCAATCTCCTCTCCGGTCCAGCTGGTGAATCTGGGAATCTTGAGGCAATGTTACAACTGCCTCATGTACACAGACAACCCTCTCCTCCTCCCAACAAATTCCAACACATGTGAGAGATGCAACCATATAGCCATACTGGAGGCTAAGCTCTCTCAACTCAGTACTGGTGTAACCAGTCAGGAGGAGAAGGAAACCACACTCACTACAATTCCAGTCTCACATAGACCTACCACGACAGCAAACCAAACACAAACACACAAAAACATACTCGGAGGCTCTAAATAAAAATCTGCCTAAGCAGCAGAGACCTCCAAAGCAGACACCCAAGCAACCGCTACCCCAAAACAACACATCTGATATACTTGTAATAGGTGACTATCGTCAGGCACACTGACGTTCCACTCACCAGGCTGAACAAGGAGAAGGTCACGGTGAGCTGCCTGTCGGGCCCTAGGATCCGCCACATAACACAAGCACTCAGGTCACTCCAAGGCAAGTACAAATATGACTCAGTCATTATCCATGCTGGTGTAAATGACCTGAGACGTACCTCCCTGGACTACATGAAAAGAGACAGAGGAGCTCTCTGAGCATGTAGCCCAGGCCGGTATGACCCTGACCTTGAGTAGCATCTTACCCTCACCAAGAATGATGCCACAATATGAAGACAAGATGATCAATTTCAACAATTGGCTTAAGTATTGGTGTCATTCAAAGGGGATCCAATGCCTGTCAGCCTGGGATGACATGCTCGACAAGCCATGATGCTTCGCTAGGGATGGCTTGCACCTGTCACCCCTGGGCTTTCGAATATTGGCAAAGGCTCTTGCTACCCCCATAGTGCCTTTTTTAGGCAAGGCGCAAAAGACAAACCCACCTCCATAGGTATCACAAGGGATAGGAAACTAAGAGTAATGCTACTCAACGCCAGAAGTCTAAACCTCAAGATGCACACTCTCAAAACTCTCCTTAGCATGGAGAACATCGATATCGGTGCAATAACAGAAACCTGGTTCAAGGCTCTCGAGAGCACCCCAGCACTACCAGGTTATACCTCATACCATGCTTTTCGGCCCCAAAACTTGGACCGAACCACAAAAGGAGGGGGAGTATCAATATTCGTCAAAGATACCCACACCTCCAGGTTGGTGGCACAGCACAAAGCATCAGAGACTATCCATGTTCAACAGTGGGTAAAACTGCCTTCCAGTGTATAGCCTGCTACAGACCACCCTCCCAAACCCAGGAACCCCACTCGGCCTCCCTGAGAACACTGGAAAATATGAAGGTCTCTCCAAACACCATTATATTGGGCAACTTCAACTACCCAAACATAGACTGGGAGCATTACTCTAGCTCCAACACCCTAGCCCAAAGGTTCCTAGAATTTATAAACTCAAATGCTATGGAACAACTTACCACTCCCACAAGAGGGGAAAACATATTGGACCTGATCATCACCAACATGGGGACTCTATGCTCCAGACCAGAAGTGTATCCCTCATTGGTAAGATCAGACCATAAACTAATCTCACTGGATATTCACATCCCGACTCCAGCCCCTGCCCTGAAAACCACAGTGAAAAACTTCTCTAATGCAAATTTCACACTCCTCAAAACCGAGGTGGAATCCTTCAAAGCCCCCGGGCCTGTGGAAAATACGGCCCAGACCGCAGAATCCTTTATAAACGCATTCTATGAACACCTTCAGGAATGCATGGATCATGCAATCCCAAATAAAACCAAGTCCCAATCCTCCAAAGGCAGACATCCTGTCTGGTGGAGCCCAGCCATAAACAAACTATACAACAGAAGGAGGAAGCTACTACATGATAGAGCAAAATCCCAAAAAGGGAAGGCATCTCTGATCAGTATTAGCAAAAAACTACGGGCACTCAAAATCGTCTAAGGCCAGCTTTGAGAGAAAAATTGCACAGGACACCAAGGATAATCACAAGGCTTTCTTAAGTTATGTTAGGAACCTGGGTGGGAATTCCCAGATATGCTCAGAATTAGTCCAAAATGACAAAAAATACATCAAACCCACAGACATTGCTAACATCCTAGCTGACAGGTTCAGCGCAAACCCCCCCCCCCCTCCCCACCAAAAGGGCAAATATCTATCCCAGCAGAGTGCTGCCTCCCCTGACATCTCAGATGCTCAGGTAAGAGCTGCCCTCTCCAAAGCAAAAAAAACAGCATCAATGGGACCAGACAGTGTCCCGGGCTGCGTCCTACATGAACTCCAAGAAGAGCTAAACCCAAAAATAAAACTACTGTTCAATCTCAGCCTTACCACAGGATATGTACCCATAGAGTGGCGTACAGCAACAGTGGTCCCTCTCCAAAAGGTGGTGCCTCAACGGATACTGGAAACTATCGCCCCATAAGCCTGACTAGCTTGGTCTGCAAACCTATGGAAAGGATCATCATGGACCTCATAAATAAAGATGTTGGGGACCTACAGACACTGGATCCTACCCGGTTTGGCTTTGTTAAGGGCAGATCCTGCCTCTTAAACCTGGCTGATTTCTTTGAAACAGTCACTAAGGCCGTTGACGAGGGGAAGGTGGTCCACACAGCCTACTTGGACCTCGCAAAAGCCTTCGATACAATACCCCACTCGGGCATCATAGATAAGCTCACCAGCTTAAATATAAACCCCTATGTCACTAGATGGGTTGCAAACTGGCTCAAGGACAGAACCCACATGGTTAGAATTGCTGGAGCCATGTCAGACTCCAAACCAGTTACAAGTAGCATCCCACAAGGCTCAGTCCTGGGACCTCTCTTGTTCGGTATATATTTCTCGGAGGTACAGGCCAACACAGAAGGACTGTGGCTGACCAAGTTTGCAGATGACTGCAAACTGGGTGCCATAATCGACACTCCAGCCGACACAAGCATCCTCCAAAAGGGCCTCAGATACAGACAACTGGTGCCAGAGCCATGGCCTCAAGCTAAACGCCAAAAAGTGTATAGTCATCCCCTTTGGCAAAAACAAAGTGCCCACAAATTACCACATAGGTGGTAATCCATTAAGTACAGAAGAAGTAATTAGGGACCTGGGGACCCAAGTTGATAGCAATCTCTCATTTGACAACCACGTGGATGAGAGATCGTAGGTTTACCCCGGGTATCACTTCTGTGTCACTGTTAGACAGAGGCACAGTATACTAACCTCAAAAAAGGGCATAGCAAAATTATTTTAAAATGGGTGGCGAAAGCTAAACACACTCTGGCTAGGCTTATAAATGCCCTAGGGCAGATAGCCTAGTATGAACCTATGAACCTATAAGGCTTTTTTTCAGTTATGTTAGGAACCTGGGATGCAACTCCCAGACTTGTTCCGAGTTGATTCTTAGGGACAAAAAATACACTGAACCCACAGACATCGCCAATATCCTGGCAGACAGGTTCAGTGCAAACTTCTCCACCCCCTCCCCCCAAAAGAGCAAGTATCTATCCCAGCAGAATGCAGCCTCCCAAACATCGCTGATGCTCAGGTGAAGGCCGCCCTCTCCAAAGCAAAAAACACTGCTTCCATGGAACCAGATGGCGTCCCAGATTGCGTCCTACATGAACTCCAAGAAGAACTAATTGCTCAAGTAAAACTGCTGTACAATCTCAGCCTCACTACAGGATATGTGCTCAAAGAATGGCGTACAGCAACAGTGGTCCCACTCCACAAAGGTGGCGCCTCTGCGGACCCTGGAAACTATCGCCCCATAAGCCTGACTAGCCTAGTCTGCAAGGCTATGGAGAGGATCATCATGGAACTCATAAACAAAGACATTGGGGACCTACAGACACTAGATCCTACCCAATTTAACTTAGTCAAGGGCAGATCCTGCCTTTTGAACCTGGTTGACTTCTTCGAAACAGTCACCAAGGCCATAGATGAAGGGAAGGTAGTCCATACAGCCTATCTGGACCTCTCAAAGGCATTTGACACAATACCCCATTCAGGCATCATAGATAAGCTATCCAGCCTAAATATAAACCCCTATGTCACAAGATGGGTCGCAAGACAGAACCCACAGAGTCAGAGTTGCTGGAGCCATGTCAGACTCAAAACCGGTCACAAGTGGCGTCCCACAAGGTTCTGTCCTGGGACCTCTCTTGTTCGGTATTTACTTTTCTGAGGTACAGACCAACGTGGGAGGACTATGGCTCACCAAGTTCGCAGATGACTGCAAACTGGGCGCCATAATCGACTCTCCAGCTGACACAAACATCCCTCAAAAAGGTCTCGCAGAGACAGATAACTGGTGCCAGAGCCATGGTCTAAAGCTAAATGCCAAAAAGTGTATAGTCATACCCTTTGGCAAAAACAATGTGCCCACAAATTACCACATAGGTGGTAACCCATTAAGTACAGAGAAAGTAATTAGGGATCTGGGGACCCAAGTTAATAGCAAACTCTCCTTTGACAACCACATTGCCAAAGTGGTTAGAAAGACCTTCTACATAGCCCACCTCATCATGAAAGGGTTCACATCTAGATCAAGAGAGGTAATCGTGCCCCTTTATTCATCCCTCATCAGGCCCATCATAGAATACAAGGCCCATCATAGAATACAATGCCCCCCTTGGGATGTACCTTACCCGACACCTGCAGCAATTAGAAAGACCACAAAAGTACCTCACCAGGAGGATCAAGGGACACAAACAGATGCCATATGCTGCTCGGTTAAAAAAACTCCAGCTCTACTCAGTTGCATACCGCCTACTTCGAGGCGATCTATGCCTGACATATAAAGCTATGTCCAACCCAGAATTAATGGACATGCTCCACCTCAGTAAATCTAAATCCCTTAGAGCCACGCGCTCGAGGGACCTGAACCTCAGCACAGAAATAAATAGAACATGCTTGAGGGACAGATTCATAACCCACAGGCTCCCTTCGCTCTGGAATAGAATTCCAATTTATGTTAGGCAGAGCACCTCACTGACTCTCTTCAAGAAGAATCTTGATGAGTGGATGGGGGATCGTAGGTTTGTCCCGGGGATTACTTCCGTGTCACTAGTAGACAGAGGCACAGTAAACTAAACTTTAAAAAGGACACAGTAAACTCAAATCAAGGGGTGGCGTAAGCCAAACACAATCGGGCTAGGCTTATAAATGCCCCAGGGCAGATAGCCTAGTATGAACCTATGAACCTATATACACAGAGGCTGATAGGCAAAGTCTGGGCTGGAAAACTATTTCTCTAATTAACTAAACACCTGAGTGACTTGGCTGTTTGCAAAATGTACAAGTGTACTGCTGAGAAATTAAACTAGTATTTTGAGACTGAACTCCTGTTGTTTATGTTGACATCAGAAAGCAAATACAACTCTCCTGCTCTGTCAGCGTTGTTCTTTATTTGACTTACAATTTTATACATTACATCATTTAATAAAGAGAATGCCATCGCACTTCAAAGATTACAAAAGTTTAGACATATTGCTCTAAATTAAGGTAATATGAATATCTTACTGCTACATTAAAAATATTAAACTGCCTTTCACTGCTTTAAATTCAGATACTGCATATGTTCTAAACAAATGTGTTTGCTTCTTCAATAAAATAGCAAACAAAATACAAGGTGGAAACTTTTGATATTTATGAATTGCATTAATGACCACAACAACTAATAGACTCAATAAATCAGAAAAGCATGGATGCAAGGATATGACAAGCTGATTGAGTACAAAACAGAAATAGCTAGTAATGTGGATGGATTTTCCTCTCAAACAAGTTTCTGTTTGATATTTAACAAAAAATACAGGTATGTTGTTAATCTTTTTGAGAAGCAATTTCTTTCACATTAGATGGGGCAAAACATATGTATTAAAACTGCTGAAGCTGAATATATAGTAAGCTATATGTAACAAAGTTTGCTTTATAGATGAGAATCCACAGATCTGGCAAAACATGTCTTAATAATTATCAACTATTAAGGGGTTTATATATAGGTTCATAGGTTGGTACTAGGCTATCGGCCCTAGGGCCTATGCAAGACTAGCCATAACAATTCCCTGGATATTTCTTCTCACAATATTTACTTCTCTGGACCCCTGTCTAGCAGGGTGACTGACATGATCCCCGGGGTGAATTTCCTATCTCCCTCCCATCCAGTCATCAAGGTTCCTTTTGAAGAGGGCCAATGAGGCGCTCTGCTTGACACGTATGGGCAGTCTATTCCAGAGTATGGGGAGTCTCTGGGTCAGGAACCTATCCCTCCAGCATGTTTTGTTCATTGTGATGACAAGGTTTAGATCCCTGGAGTGTGTGGCTCTGAGGGATTGGGATTTCTTTAAGTGGAGCATGTCCAACAGCTCAGGGTTTGACATGGCCTTGTATGTTAAGCAGAGATCTCCTCTGAGTAGACGATATGCCACAGAGTATAGCTGGAGTTTTTTTTAAATGGTCAGCATATGGCATCTGCTTTAGGCCTGTGATTCTTTTAGTGAGGTATTTCTGTGGCCTTTCCAGCTGTTGCAGATGTCTTGTGAGGTACATACCAAATGGGACATTATACTGTATAATGGGTCTAATGAGGGATGAGTACAGTGGGACAATGACCTCCTTTTTTCTGGATGAAAAGCCCTTAGTGATGAGGTGTGCCACATAGAAGGATTTCCTGACTGTTGTGGCGATGTGGTTATCGAAATTGAGACCACTGTCCACCTGTGTCCCTAAGTCTCTCATCACACTTTCGATGTTTAGTGTCCTGCCACCTATGTGGTAATTCATGGATACATGTTTTTTTCCAAAGGGGATAACTATACATTTCTTGGCATTAAGCTTGAGCCCATGGCTCTGGCACCAGGCATCTGTTTCTGTAAGGCCCTTTTGTAGAATATCCACATCATTTGGGTATTCAAGAATGGATCCCAGTTTGCAGTCATCTGCAAACTTTGTTAGCCCAAGTCCCTTAGTGTTGGCCTGTACTTCAGAGAAGTAGATGCCAAACAAGAGTGGTCCCAGGACTGAACCCTGAGGTACTCCACGTGTCACTTCTCTGGAGCTGGATTTGGAGTCGGCTACTTTTACAGTCTGGGTTCTGTCAGTAAGCCAGTTGGCAGCCCATCGAGTGATGTAGGGATTTATGCCCAGCTTAGAAATTTTATCTATGATTCCAGAGTGGGGAATGGTGTCGAAGGCCTTGGCGAGGTCCAGATAGGCTGTGTGGACCGCCTTACCCTCGTCCACAGCTCTGGAGACTGATTTGAAGAAGTCAATCAGATTCAGGAGACAAGATCGGCCCTTCACAAACCCAAACTGGGTAGGGTCCAGTGTTTGAAGGTTGCCATTGTCTTTGTTTATAAGTTCCATGCCCTTGCAGATCAGGCTTGTCAGACCAATGGGACGGTAGTTCCCGGGATCCAAGGCGGATCCTCCCTTGTGGAGCGGGATAACTGTAGCTGTGCACCACTTAGTGGGCACGAAGCCTGAGGTGAGGCTATGATTAAACATGACACTTAGGTGAGGTGCCAGTTCATTTTGTAGTTCATGTAGTACACAGCCTGGGATGTCATCTGGTCCCAGTGATTTTTCTACCTCTGTGGCCATGACTATCGGAATTTGGCAATCTTTTGGTATTGAGATGTGCCTTTTAGGGGGTGAAGTTGGCACTAAATCTGCCAGGATACTGGCAATATCCTTGGGATCAGTATAATTAACGCCATTCTGTTGTAGCTCAGAGCAGATCTGAGCATAGCCATTTAGATTCTTGACATAACTATAGAATGCCTTGTGGTTCTCTTTGGAATCTTTTGCAATTTTATTTTCGTAACTAGCTTTTGAGGATTTTATGAGGGATCTCAGCTTTTTACTGAGGCTGGTAAGGGAGTTTTTTTCATTCTGGGATTTTCCTCTTTTCTGCAACAGTTTCTTCTGTCTGTTGTATAGTTTGTTTATAGCAGGGGACCACCAGATTGGCTTCCTTTTTTTGGAGAACAGCATCTTGGTTCTATTTGGGATGGCACGATTCATGCACAAGGGGATGTGCTCGTACACTGCCTTAGTGTAGGATTCTGCAGTCGAACTTCCAGATCCCGTCTGCGTGGGTGTTGTGAAGTTTGTCACTTCTGACTTCAGTAGCATGAAGTTGGCTTTGGAGAAGTTTTTTTTAAGGAGGTTTCCTTACTGGGGGGGGGGGGGTGGATGTCAAGGGATTTGACCAATTAGAGGGTGACTACTGGTGTGGAGCATCTATCTCCCATGTCAGTAATGACCAGGTCTAGGATACTGGAGCCCTGGTGGGACAATGGATTAGTTGATCCAGGGCATTGGAATTTATGAATTTCGAGAACCATTGGGAAAGGAGTTGGTACCAGAGTAGTTTTCCCAATTAATGGCAGGGTAGTTGAAATACAGACTGCCAGTTCAGTTTAAATGTATACAAACAAATGTTACTAGTTCAAAAACGCATTAAACTTTTAATTAAAATGGCAAGAGAAACTGTGTTACAAGCAATAAGCACACATACAAGGATATACGATTTCTGAGCATGAGGCTGTGTTACAAATTTAAATGATGATGTATAAATACTCTTACCAACAGTTCAAAGTGTATTAGTCAATGTGAATTAAAAGAATCATATGAGAAATAGTAACAGACTGTAGCCTAAAGGAAATTTTAATAAATATGTTTGGAAATGTGAAACCTTATTTAAAAAAAAACTAACTTACACAACTGGATGCAATCCTTCCTTAAAGACTGATTTAACTACAAAGGTCTACATGGGGTCAATAATACATGTGTAAACTGTGAAGTGCTTTATAAAGTGGTTAAAAAAGAAAGGAAGTATATCAGTTACATAATTATACAGTCATTTATGGGAGATCAACACAGAAATAAAAGAACAAGATTCCCTGAATAGCAGTGCAAAAGGACCAGGGAGATGATCAGAGCTAGATTCAGCATTAGTTAACCTAGGCAGCTGTCCTGAGCCCACCGGCTGGGGGGTTGCCACAACATTTAATTTTAATTAAACAATTAAAAAAAATAATATAACTGTCTTACATTGCTTTGAATTCAGATACTGCATATATTCTACTTAAATGTGTTTGTTTCTTCATTAAAATAGCAAACAAAATACAGAATGGAAACTTTTGATATCTACAAATTATATTAGTGACTACAACAATTAACAAACTCAATAAATTAGAAAACATGGATGCAAGGATGTGACAAGCTGTGTACTTAAACAGATATAGCCAGTAATATGGATGGATTTTTCCCTCAAACAAGTTTCTTATTGATATTTAACAAAAAAGATAGAGGTGTGTTGTTAATCTTCTTGAGAAGCATTTTTTTCACAATAGATGGGGCAAAACATAGGTAGTAAAACTCTAGACACTGAAGCAAGCAATAATGCCTGACTGGGTGTGCGTTAATGTGTAATTAAAGCCTGTCCAGGGGTGTTCTGAAAGGGTGTTAATTACACATTAACACAGACCCTGGAGGGCATTACTGCACTTAGAGAATGGGCTTGTAAAATTGTTGTGTTTTACTTATTTATTTATACAGTTTTATTGCTACATTATTTGATTATATATTTTTGACGTAAAATAATTACTCCGTCTAATGTTTCAAAGTTGCTGTAGTATCTGTAAGGAAGCATTTTACATCCAAAATATATAATTTTTAAAAAGTATCTATATATTTGCTTCATCGCTAAAATATGTAGTTTCTTGCCAGTTATTGGGGGATGAAGTCACTAAGTAATGACACACATTTGACTTTCAAACTTTAATTTCTTCAGAAAATTCATGTGTTCACAAATCCTGTTATTTAACTTTCTTTGTAATTTTTATAAGTACAACATTTAAACTCTATTCCTATTTTCTGAGCCTTTGTTTCCCCTTTATTTCAGGCTTTATACAGATTTCTTGAGCTAAAGATCGACAGGTAGGCAAACCTCTTATCTGCTGCTGCCAGTAGACCATCACCTCACCGTCTCTGCCCCTCTCTCAAACACACACACACACACACACACACACACACACACACACACACTTGCACTTCAGAAAGATGCATGCTAACAAAAGTCCTAATACTGAAGGAACTTTGTGATTTTTTTAAGGGGAATATGTCCCTGTTTTGAGCCTTTATTCCCCTTTATTTTAGGTTTTATACAGTTAACTTGATCTAAGAAGTGAGAGGTATGTAAACCTCAATGCTGCTGTTGCTTGAACGCTCTAACTCTTCACTTTCTCTCACACATATCTCACTTTCATGCACGCAAGCATGCACTCACATACACAAACAGAAAAACACACGAATAGAAAGATACATACACAGAAACATAAACACACACCCACACACTTTCTTTCATTATACTTAGTTTTTACACTTGCTAAACAGCAAAAGCACTGCTTAGCGAATGTAAAATAATGGCTCGCTCGATCTCGGTTTCACTGCACGCATACACACACACACAGGCAAAAAACACATACTTTTGATTTTTTTAGTTTTCTTTTTTTTTTTTTTTTTTTAAATATATTTTACACTTGCTAAACAGCAGAAGCGCTGTTTAGTGAGCATAAAATAATGTTGCTGTTAGTTTTTTTCAGCCTGATATGCTGCCGTGAAGTGGGGGACTCATTTTTCAGCAGGCATTATTTTGTACATTAATACCCTGCTGGAGAACGTCCTTCATTCAGGGTGGTGACGTACAGTTTGCCCACTGTCTTAGTATATATAGCAAGCTATATGTAATAAAGTTTGCTTTATAGCCGAGAAACCACAGATATGGCAAAACTTTTCAGAATAATTATTAACTATTAAGGGGGTTTAGATACAGACCGCCAGTTCAGTACAAATGTGTACATAAAAATGTTACCAGATCAAAACCGCATGAAACCTTTAAATAAAATAGTAAGAGAAACTGTGTTACAGACAAATAAGCACACATACAAGGAGATGACTTCTGAACATGAGGTTGTGTTGCAAATTTTAATGATGGCAAATAGATATTGTTACTAAGATTTCAAAGTATATTAATCAATACAGATTAAAAAATAGATAAAGTGAGAAATAGTATTAGACTGCAGCCTAAAGGAAGTTTTAATTAACATGTTTGGAAATGTAAACCTTATTAAAAAAAACTGTCTAACTTACAAATATGGATGCATTCCTTCCTGAAAGGCTGATCTAATTATAAAGGTCTACATGGGGTCAATAACACAAGTGTTAAACTCTGCAATTCTTATAAGATGGTTAAGAAAGTAATAAGAAAAGAAATATATAAATTATAAAATTATACAGTCATTTAATGGAAGATCAGCATGACACACACAGCAATGGGGAGATTTGATTTCTTCCTTTTAACACTTTCTAACATGTATTGAAACCGATGCTTTGATACTTTTGGATCATACAGAACTTCTGCTACCATAAACCAGAGAAGAACCAGTGTGCTTTATTACAATCCAGGAAAAAAACAGCAACAAATCGACTAATGCTCCACAAAAAGAATAAATCCATGAACTTGCAAGCTAATAATGCAAACTTTTTATTCCATAAAGCGCTTTTCGTCTGGCTGGATAGCTAGACTTCTTCAAATACAATTACATATTCAAAACACAGTATATAACATGAACATCAGTCAGTTGATCTGCCCTTCTAGTTAGAACAGCTGGTCAACACCAACCAGTGCATATACATACCCTCACAGCCTAAACCAAAATGTCTTAAACATACATACCATGAATTACATCTACTTCTAGTTAAGTTAATTAAAACCTACTAAGATATTTATTAAGTTAAGTCATAATTTATATATCTATAAATGTTCTAAAAACATACTAAAAACTTAAAAAATACTTAATATACTATACAAAAAGTATAAAAAGTCAGAAACCATACCTATAAACGAGTTTCTGACTTTAAATTATATCGTTTTTGAGTATGTACATAATTAAACAAACCAAAACAGTTAAACTAATGATGCAAAAATCATACATTGCTCCTACTGGGACAACATATAACATATAAAATTCATAAAATGTTTGCTATGTAAAATAATATACATTTCTGCCCTGAAAGGTTTTTAAAAAAACTACTTATATATAGCTATCTTCTTCTTCTTTTTCCCCAGTTAGGGGTCGCCACAGCGGATCACCTGTCCACTCATGATTGGCAGTGGAGTTTTATGGTGTCAAGTTGCCAGCCCGGCACCCAACCTTCCAACCTTCCAAAGAAGGCACACACACACGCACGCACTCACACCTAGGGCCAATTTAGAGTGTCCAATCACCTACAGCATTGTCTTTGGGATGTGGAAGGAAACTGAAGCACCCAGAGGAAACCCACGCGACCACAGGGAGGACATGCAGACTCCGCACAGAAGGCACCCCAGCCGAGGATCGAACTTGAGAACCCCTTGCTGTGAGGCGGCAACGCTAACTGCTGCACCACCATGGCCGCACTTAAAAATATATAGCTATAATTATCTTAAAAGACTTTTAAGTTTTAAAATACATTTGATAGAATACATCTCATTACGACCTGGACAGAGACATGCAAACGTACGTAGTTGCCAAAGCAATTCCATTTTTTCAAATAACAATAGTACTGGGTCACCTCTAGCATCCAAGGTTACACATTCTATAGCTCTAAACATAAAACCATGATTAGGAAAAGAGTGAGTGTTTCCAGCTAAGGCATTGTCTAATTTGTTGTTTCTAATGCTATACAAGTGTTCATAATCTCTGAAATGTATACTATATTATATTATTTTACATAACAAACATTTTATGAATTTTATGTGTTATGCATATTATATTATTTTACTAAGTAGAGTTGTCTCAGTAGGAGCGATGTATGATTTTTGCATCATTAGTTTAACTGCTTTAGTTTGTTTAAATTATATGGTTTTTGAGTATGTACATAATTAAAGTCAGAAACTCATTTATATGTATGGTTTCTGGCTTTTATACTTTTTGTATAGTATATTAAGTATTTTATAAGTTTTTGGAATGTTTTTAGAAGATTTATAGATATATATATAAATTATGACTTAAATTAATAAATATGTTAGTAGGTTTTAATTAACTTAACTAGAAGTAGATATAATTCATGGTATGTGTGTTTAAGGCATTTTGGTTTAGGCTGTGAGGGACATGTATATGCATTGGTTGGTGATGACTAGTAGGGCGGATCAGCTGACTGATGTTCATATTATATACTGTGTTTTGAATATTTAACTGTATCTGAAGAAGTCTAACTGTCCAGCCAGACGAAAAGTGCTTTATGGAATAAAAAGTTTGCATTATTAGCTTGCAAGTTCGTGGATTTATTATTTTTGTGGTGCTTTATTACAATCCTTAGACTGGGCGTTCCTTCAGCAGGTACTCATGGTAGGAGGGTATGAGTCTGTGTGTATGTGAAATGCCCTAGTTAGGAGTAGCAGGTTACAGATAAGATCCTTAATCTTCTACACCAACTACCTGACTGCTCAACTCAGTCATCAGACTCGATTGAAATGTTCTGAAATAGATATATTTTTTTCTTTTATTGGTTCATGCATTTTATTTTACGGCTTAATGGAAAAAATCCTCAAAACTACAGGAGTGCATTTTCAATTAATGTGAGTTTCAGTACATTTTCAAAAAATGATAGTTTCAGTGCACTTTCAAAGGAAGAGAAGTTTACTGTTGCTCATGCTAAGTCTCCTTTCAATGTGCAACTGTTTTGTTCAGCAAATGGTTGTCAGTATTTGTGCTATAAAACATGAAAGCAGTGTTAGTAGCACAACATGTAGCATACTGGTCTCTGATGCAGAATGCTGTGGGTTTTACTTCCACATCATGTGGTTGGACTGCTGTTACTGCAGTACACTTTAATTGGGGGAGATGTTGTACTTCTGAGTGTGTCATCCTTTGGATGAAATTCTAAGCCATAACCCCATTTGTCTGTGTTAAAGGTAGGTGCTGTGAGATCTTTTAGATCCATCTGAGCTATTGAAAAGAGGGGGGGGGGTCCTCAAAGACCTGACCATATTTCTCTTATAGGATAAATACCACCAAGAGTCTCACATGAACAGACACCACTAGACTAGTGGGATTAACCTGGTCAACAAATGATATTTACATTAAAAGATTTAAATCAAATCCATATCTCTGCCTTCATTTCAAAAGTAAAGAAGAAAATAATATGCACACTGACAGTTATAAGCAGTGTTTATGGTAACTGGAGGGGAAAGTGACAAGTATGGTGATAAACATAGAAGTAGGAGATAAAATCCTTTCCATAGGTCAGGCCAATCAATGTAAATTAGCATCCTTTTAATCTGTTATGCCACTTGGAAAGAATATGGTGTGGGTTCTGTTCTGAGGAGGAATCATACAGAAAAATACATATTGTTTAAACTGAATGATTGATAGTAACAGAAACCTTGGTTAGTGAGACTTACAGGTCATCTTAGTCTCATATGCTAAGCCATGAAAATAATTATCATGGAAATGATCAATAATGACACAGGAAATCACCAGACACTGGCCCAACCCAATCTGATCTCATTAAGGACAGTTGATGTCTACTCAACATGGTGGACTTCACTGAAAAGGTCGCCAAAGCAACGGATGAGGGCAAAATGGTTCACACTACCTACAATGACCTGGTCAAAGCATTTGACAACACCTCACTAGGGCATTGTTGACAAACTCAACAGGTTAGGTACAAACCCTTATGTCACCCTGTGGATAGCCAGCTGGCTCACAGGCAGGACTCAAAAAGTTAGAATCAGAGTCTCCACCTCTACAAAGAGGCCAGCCACACACTCAGTCCCCTCAGGAATCGGTCCTGGGACCACTCCTGTTTGGCATTTACTTCTTTGAAGGAAAAGCCAATGTCATTGGCCTCTGGCTAACTAAATGTGAAGAAGGTTACTAATTATGAGTTGCCACTGAATCCCCCACCAACACAAATATTCTCCAGGAAGGGCTGACAAGCAAACAACTCATGTCAGAGCCATGGACTAAAACTAAATGCCAAGAAATGCATAACAGTGTCCTTTGGGAAGTCATCCACCCCTGGTAACTATCATATTAACAACACACCCCTAACAGTTGACTCAGCAGTCAAGGACTTGGGGACAGACATAGACATCAATTTAGCCTTTGACCTCCCAGGGATTACCTCAGTGTCACTGCTCAACAGAGGCACAGCAGAATAATGGGTATAGTTCCCCATACTAAAGGGGTGGCGTAAGCCACAAAACTATGGGCTAGGCTTGTAAATGCCCTCGGGCAGATAGCCTAATATGAACCGATGAACCTATGAACCATCACACGGCTGTAGTAGTGAGGAAATCATTTTATGCTGTGCAACTTATAAACAAAGGTATGGGATCTAGGTCCAAAGACATCATTACTCCACTGTATCTGGCATTCATCAGATCTATTAAGTACAATGCTCTCTTTGGAATGTACCTAACTAGACATACCCAATAATTGGAACATCCACACAAGTGCCTCATTAAAAGAATACATGGCGTAAGTAACTCGTCCTATGCCTACGACCTCAAGGCCCTATCCCTGTATTGTCTCCTACACACAGTTGAAAGGAGATGTATGCCTGACATACAAGGCATTTTCAGAGCCCACTCTAATGGACTTCCTGCATATCTGCAAAACAAACAGCACCAGAATTACCTCTTCTAAAGACTTAGACCTTGCCTATGATATAAACAGGACCTGCTGGAGAAACTGTATCCCAGAGACTACACCGTCTCTGGAACAGGCTCCCCATCCATGTGAAGCAGAATTCCTCCCTAACCCAAGTCAAGTGCAACTAGGACAACTTGATGGGGAACAGGACATTCATCCCTGGTTTAGCACCCAAGTCTCTAATAGACACAGGCAGCTTGTAAATAGTTTATCTCCAAGGCCTCTGTTTGTAAACGTTTAATCTCCCAAGACCCTGCTTACACTTGTCAAGGGTACCAGAACCTGTCAGATATTTAGGATGCATGGCTAGGCTTAAAAAAGCCCTTGTGGTCATTAGCCTAGTAAACACCTTTGAACCTATGAAGTCTGAACATTGCAGCCATTTTTCTGTCATGCCATGCAGAGCTGTTATATACTTCTGAAGGATGACAGATGGCTGCACAGTGTTCAATGTATAATTTAAATGCAACTGACTTTCTACACAGTGAGGAATGAAAATGGCTGGTTACTGAATGACTATACTTCATTAACATGACAGAAGGAAGAAAGGGTGCAAAATGAGCTTTTAGTGAAGTTCATGAGTATTTCAAGACAATGCAAATTATCTGACCTGTTAATGAGTTAAGAGGAAACTGTCTTCTTGGGGGGCTCAGGGACTGCAGGAGACTATGCAGCAATTACCTAGTGTTATGTACATTTTTAAATATTCTTTTTCTTCTTCTTCTTTCGACTTTCCCCGGTTAGGGGTCACCACAGCGGATCACCTTGTCTGCTCATGATTGGCAGTGGAGTTTTACAGTGTTGAGTTGCCAGCCCGGCACCCAATCTTCCACAGAAGGGACACACACACACCTAGGGCCAATTTTAGTGTGTCCAATCCACCTATAGCATGTCTTTGGGATGTGGGAGGAAACTGGAGCACCCGGAGGAAACCCACGCGACCACAGGGAGGACATGCAGACTCCGCACAGAAGGCACCCCAGCCGAGGATCGAACCGGAGAACCTCTTGCTGTGAGGCGGCAATCCTAACCACTGCACCACCGTGGCTGCCCATGTACATTTTTAAATATATCTTTACTAAATTCACATATATGGAGTAACAACATGGGGTAAATATACATTAATAAAAAAGAAAACAGACAATTACAAACATTTTCATTTTCTTCCTTTAAACACGTTTATTTTTCTAAAAATGATTATTCACTATAGCATTACCTAAATTGCTCAAGACCTGCCTTACCCGAAAATTCATTCCTCCTCCTGAACATTACTCTGTATACATTGAGCTCACAAATTCCATTTATTTTTGCAATGATTGCTCTTTCCTTTTATTAAAGATCCCACCTCCAATTCTTTTATCTCCTTTACAGTATTTAATACATAAGATCTGGTTGGTTTAGATTTTATTTTCTATTTTATAAAAAGAAATTATATACTTACCATAATGTTCCATGTTTGTTGTCTATAATCTTGCCTTCATTCTTGATGGTTGGTTTCGGAACCGAGCATCGGTTCCGACTCGGCCACATACTAAAGCTTGAGAGCTTTCACTGGCTTGAGGCTACATCCTATCTCAAGATGCCTAGCGACAGTTACCCAGATCTAGTCTGTAAGAAACCAGTCACTACACTATCTAACCCACCACAGTAAAAGCAACAAACTCTCTGCCTATAACTCATGAGCCATGAAGGGAATCAGAGAACTCATAGCCAATTTCAAAAAATTCCTCTTGATCCTCCAGGAAGGGGGAAGGAGGGTGGGATGCAAGAATGAAGGCAAGATTATGGACAACAAACTTGGAACATTGTGGTGAGTACATAACTTCTTTATGTTATGTTGTCCTATCTCGCCTTCATTCTTAATGGTTGGGAGAGCGTCCCCAGCACCTTCTTTCTCGGGTGGCTCAAGGGAACAAACTGCTGATAAACTCGGAAACAAACAAACCGAATAATAAAAAAAAATGATGGCAGAATGCAACCAAATGAAGCAAGTAGGACACTCCTTGAAAATATAGAAGTTTATTTCATACACATAAAGCACTTTTCGTCTGACAAGTGCTCAGACTTCTTCAGATGAAATCATTCATAACCAACTCATTAATTAAGCAGTTAAACAATGAGTCATGTGTTTGCCAACTTCTAATAAATTTGGATGAAAAATATATTAAACATTCAGCCCCACCTCCTAGCACAACTGCTGTTGATGTAATTTTTGGTTAAAATGATGTTAAATTAAAATTCAACAATGCAACTGCTACAAAATGCATTTTTAGTTAGTGCATATATGTATGTATACTTCAAATAAAATCAGTTAAACATAATATTAACACAAATATGTACATTAAAGATGGTTATATTTTTTAATTTTTTAACTTTATCTTGCTAAGCTCTTCAATTTCAAAATACATGAAATAGACCATGTTTCGCAGGCGTTGACTAAAATTTGCCAATATAATTCCAGTTCATCCAACTTTAACAAACTGGGCCCTCTCATGTTTGGGGGAATCTGATCTATTACCAAGTAACTAAAGGAGTGTGTGTTTTGTTGTCGGACGTGTTTGGCCAATGCTTTCTCCAGTTTGCCTCTTGAGATGGCATACTGGTGTTCGTAGATCCGTTCTTTGATTTTTCGCTCAGTTTTTCCTATATAGTATGAGGAGCATAATTTGCATTGGGCCAAGTAAACAACCATTTTAGAGTTGCAGTCAGACCTCTTATTAATCCTGTGTTTGATGCCTCTAACGTAAAATGTGTTTCCCACTTCAACTACTTTATACTGTAGACACATACCACATTTGTGCATTCCTGTAGTTCTCGACTCTCTCTGAATTGGATGTTCTAATACACTTTTGAGGTTTTGACCTCTACGAAATATAACTTTCGGGTTAGTGCCTAGCTTTTGACATAATGTGGAATCACCGATAAAAAATTGCCAGTTTTTCCTTACCATACTCAAGACGTTACTTGTGTCACGAGTAAATGTTGTGATCAAACTCTTAGAAAAGTTGTCAGTTACATTACTTATTGGCGATATATTGGTTGTTGTCACACTTCCTGTGTTTTTAAGGATAGGTGAAAAAATACCCTCCTCCCTTTTTGTAACTACTTCGGCTATTATATGTTCGACTAATGTTTCAGGGTAGCCCCGTATGATAAACATATTCTTTAAGTTCTGACATTCTAACATAAAATCTGTGTCTTCTGTCACCATCCTGGCTGCTCTCACCAATTGTCCTATTATGACCGCTCGTTTTAAATGGAATGGATGGTTACTTGAAAAATGCAGGAAGGAGTTAGTGTATGTTTCCTTCCTGTGAATTGTTGCTACATATTCCCCTTTATCTCTGTCTTTTTTTAATGCAGACATCTAGGTAAGCCATAGTGTCAGTGTCAAATTGGTGTGTGAATCTTAGGAAATCTGTACTGCTGTTAAAAGTATGTCACTAATTTGTTAGCCACGTTATAGTCACCTCTGACAATCGTAAATATGTCATTCAGGTATCTGGTGTAAAAATAAATCTTTTGTCATATTTCCTTTTTCTGGTCGATTGTGTCTAATTTCCATTTGGCCATCACAAGATTTGTAAGACTACCACCAGAGGATGATCCCATTGCTACCTCTACTTTTTGGAGATGGTATTCTTTATGAAACATAATATAGTTGTTAAGTATAATGTCCAACAATTCCCCCACCAATGAGATATTGGACTCATTAGCTCCCTTTTGTTTCAAAATGAACACGACCCACTCAAGCCCCTCATGTTGGGGAATGGACATGTATAGATCTTTTACATCTACTGTCAGGACGCTATAGTCTCCATTAAACTTTAAATTGTTTATTTTCTCCACAAAGGACCAAGAGTCTTTTATATATATATAAATAATCTATATCTATATATATGGCTCTTTTTGAACGTAGTTTTTAATATATGGAATACCAGTTTAGCGCATGCATATGTGATTGAGTTGCGTGTGTCTACAAGTGGTCTCACTGTTGGGTCAAGTGGGTTTTTGTGTATCTTTGGGACCCCGAATAAAAGTGGTATTTTTGGGCTGGGAATGGTCATGTAATTGTAGAGTTTGATATCTACTCTATTTTCTAGGAACAAGTCTTCTAGGTACCCTTTTACCCTGTTTTGAGCTGTATTAACCTCATTTAGGGAAACTTGCTCATATGTTGTACTGTCTAACATTTTTTCATTCTACAGGTGTATTCCCAGTTGTCCATTATGACAAGTCCACCTCCTTTGTCAGGCTTCATAGATCTCACCTGGCATGACCTGATCATTTCCAATCCTAACCTTTCATTGTTACTGATGTTATACCAGGTGTTCCTAGTTCTACAATCTTTTGATATTTCCCCGATATCTAGTTCACACATATCTTCGAACAAGTATAGGGTTAAGCGGAGGGTTATAGACACTAGGAATTCTAAACTTGTCGTTTAATGTAAGTTCAATGTTATCGAACAATAAAAAGAAGTTATGTACTCACCATAACATTCCATCTGAGTAGATAACTTTGTCAGCAACCTGTGGGTATCGGATCCGACCTGGATCAGAGCTGGCAGCTTTCCAAGCTAAAGATCTAAGGTCTCAGCTCCTCCCCCTTACCCATAATACCCTGTTGCCTCCCTCCAGTCCTCAGATCGAGGTTGCCAATTTATCAAGCAACCACAGTCAAACATACTCGAAAGAGAAACGCTAACCTGATGTGTAACAGAAGGAAAACATTCCGTTATGACTATGACCACGAAACAGGTTAGGGGGAAGGAGGGGGGGTTGGTTGCTGACAAATGATGTTACCTACTCAGATGGAACGTTATGGTGAGTACATAACTTCTTTATCTGAAGTAGTTAACTTCATTTGATCAGCAACCTGTGGGACAGAGTCCCCAGCTACCAAAACCCTGGGAGGTCCTCACGGAAGGATATTCCAGAGAATTGCAGAGCCAAAGACTGCCCTCCCTCTGGATATCAGATCCAGCTTGTAATGAGAAATGAAGGTATGAGAAGAGGCCCAAGTAGCCACTGAACAGATGTCATCTAAGGGAACTCTTGACCAAAATGCTGCGGAGGTAGCCATAGAACGGGTAGAGTGAGCATGAACCCCCAACGGTTCTGGCCAACCGGAAGCTGTATACGCGTGCAAGATGCAGTGTGATATCCATCTAGCTAAGGTAACTTTCGTAACTGGCTTGCCTAAGGACGGCTTAGCGAAAGACACGAAAAGTTGCTCCGATTTGCGAGAAGCAGCTGTTCTGTGCAAATAAAATCGCAACTATCTATGCACATCTAACAAGTGCAGTCTGTATTTGCCTTTGTTTTGAAAGTTGGGGAAGAAAACAGGCAAACTGATGGCTTGATTGATACTGGCCTCGGAGGCCACTTTAGGGAAGAATGAAGGATTAGTCCTGAGAGATACTCTGTCCTTGTGGAAGACCAGGTATGGGGGTTTTGTCCATAGGGCTTGAAGTTCAGATACCCTTCTAGCTGAAGTAATTGCAATCAAGAAGGCAGTTTTCCAAGATACGAATTTTAAGTCAACAGAAGCTGCAGATTCAAAAGGTGGGCCAGTTAGAGCCTGAAGAACTAAGGTTAAGTCCCATGGAGGTCTTAACAGAAAGGTGCCTTTTAAGAAGGTCTTGCATATCTTAGAGGAAGCTAGGGGTCCAAGGTTGTCCCCGATGTGGAAATGAGAAATGGCAGCCATCTGAACCTTCACAGTAGAGGAAATGGCCCCTTGATGAAAAATGTGGGACAGAAATTCAAGAACTGTTGGAATGGGAGCCGTAAAAGGGTCCAAATCCCTATGTTTGGCCCAGATGGAAAAATGCTTCCATTTACTCTTGTAGATCTTCCTGGTAGAGAGCTTATGTGCCGCTACCAGAATAGATTTTACGGGAGACGAGATACCGGGAGTCCTAGCCACTCGTGGAACTGGATCAACCAAGCCGTGAGCTTGAGGTCGTCCAGATTCGGAGTTTACAATCCCGAAGGATGAGAAATCAGATCCGGAATGGGATCTAAGACCCAAGGAGGAGCTATGACGTGAGACTGCAGATACGGGAACCAGATCTGATGAGGCCAGTATGGGGCTATGAGGATTATTTTGCTCCTCAACCGACGAGCTTTCTGCAGAAATTTCGTCATTAGCGGGAGAGGAGGATAAGCATAATGATGACCGGATGGCCAAGCATGAACCAGAGCATCTCTGGGACTCTCCCCCGCTGGGGGAATTAGAGAAAAAAATTTGCTGCACTTTGCGTTTGAAGGAGACGTGAAGAGATCGCAGCAAGGCTGACCCCATCTGAGGAAGATCTGTTTCGCTACTAGGGGGTTTAGACCACTCGTAAGATGTGAGGATACAACGACTCAGCTTGTCCACTAGAATGTTGGACCGACCCAAAATGTGCATTGCTATCAGAAAACGGTTTGTGGAAAATCGCCCATTCCCAAACTCTCATGGCCTCTCGACAAAGAGGGTAAGACCTGGTTCCTCCCTGTTTGCTTGATGCACCAGACCACCACCATGTTGTCTGTCTGAATTGCAATAGTCCCTGGAGGAAGAAGGTCCTGAAAGGCTTGCAAAGCTAAAAGCACCGTCCTCATCTCCAGAACACGGATATGCAGAACTGTCCCTACCGGGGTCCACGTGCCTTGGACGGTTCTGCCCATGCAATGCCCCCCCCCACCCAAGGCAAGAAGCGTCTGTGGTCAACGTGGCTTGGGGTTGAGGCATCACGAATGGTCTCCCCTCCCGAAGCTCTCAGGAATGAAGCCACCAAAGAAGGGAGTTCCTGAAAACCCTGCTTAGGGGAATCGGAGAATCCAATGGGTGCAGGAGGAGGGACAATTGGACCTGAAGAGTCCACTGAAGGACTCTCATGTGCAGATGGGCAAGAGGTGAAAGGCTGATGGCTGCTGCCATGGATCCTAGGGCTCTTAGGACTAATTATGCGGGTGGGGCTGGGGACTGTAGAAGCGCTATTACATGAAGTGACAAGGTTCATAACCTTTCCGCTGTCAGAAAGGCCTTGGACTGAAGCGTGTCTATCCTGGCCCCTATGAAATCCAGAACCTGAACAGGATGAAGAGACGACTTTCTGAAATTTATGGTAATGCCTAGGTGATGGGCCAAGAGTAAAGAATAATCTCTGGCAGAACAGAGTAGATGCCTGGTGGGGGCAGTGAGGAGCCAGTCGTCTAGGTACGGAAAGACCTGAATTCCCTGAAGTCTCAGGTGGGCCGCCACAACTGCCATGACCTTGGTGAACACCCTGGGGGCCGTGGTGAGGCCGAACGGGAGGACCCTGAAATGATAATGACTGGCCCCCAGCCGAAAGCGGAGAAACTTCCTGGATCGCCTGTCCATGAGAATGTGGTAGTACGCATCCTTGAGGTCTATGGAGCACATCCAGTCTTTCTCCTGCAGAAGGTGGAGAATAGATTGTAGAGTGACCATCCGGAATTTCTCTTTGGCAATGAACAGGTTCAAAGTTGACAGGTCGAGAATTGGCCTTAAGTCCCCCGTCTTTTTTGGCTGGATGGCCCTTTTTTCTAGTAATCTGTCTATTTCTGAAGCCGCAGCCTCCCTCTGATTGGGTGGGACATCGGGGAGGCGCCTCCCTTGCGGGGAAAGATTCATGAAGGGGATAGAGTAACCTCTGGATATTATTCGGAGCACCCAGCGATCTGTAGTAATGGACTCCCAACTTGCTAGATGCTCTGAAAAACACCCCCCGTCTGCCACCAGAGAGAGGCAGTCGGGCAACCCCTCAGGGCTGCTGCGCGGGTCGGTCGGAGAAGGGTTTTCTCTACCCAAAATTCTTCGGCCCCCACTCTGCCTCTGGGCTGGCGTCCACCTTGTCCTACCCTGCCTCTGAAGGACAGGAGCGGGATGGGACTGCTGAGATTTGTGGAACCACATCTTCTTTTGTCCTCTCTGGTTCCTTGAGAAGGTCCTTTGAGGAGCAGAGAAGCAGATTCCGATGGCAGACAGCGTCTTCCTGTCTTTTTCGCTCTGGAGTAGTGTGTCGCGGACGGTTTTGCCGAATAGTGTAGAACCGTCAAAGGGAGCATTCGCGAAGGACGCCTTGAAGGGTTCCACAAAGTCGCAAAGACGGAGCCAGGCGTGGCACCACAAGGTGACCCTTGCTCCGCTGGCTCTAGCCACCCCCTCCATGGCATGGGGGAGAAGCTGCATAGACGTGTTAGATATCGACTTTAGAGTGGCCATGCGAGCCGAGAAGGTTCGTTTGTCCTCAGCTGCCATGGACTCTGGGGGAGACCTAGCGTACTCTTTTATCAGATCCCGCTGAAGCCTAATGATGTGTGCCAGATAATTCAGCGCTGTTATAGAAAAGGTGGCTGAAGAAAACATCTGCTTTCCAATGCGGTCCATCGTCCAAGACTCCTTATCAGGAGGATGGACCGAGGAACTTTCTTGTGCCAGTTCCTTCTTGGTGGCAGCCGCCACCACCATGGCATCTACCGGGGAACCTTTATTCCACACCGGCTTGTCAGAAGGGGGACTAAGGATTGTACCCGGTCTCCTAGGGATTGGCTCCACAGTGTCCGTCTCCTTCCAAGCCCTGGTAGTAATCAAGTCTACCAGGGGTCGGCCGGGGGGGGGGGACACCCAAGAGGTAGACTGGCCTGTGTCAAACGCCTCCAGAAACACAGACTCATCCGAGGAAGGTTTCTGGGCTGACCACCCCCCTCTAATGCGCAGCATCTCCATAATGTCTCCAAAGGAGACGTCCTCTGGGGGTGACCTTGGGGAACCTTCCCCTAAGTCCCTGTCCTGCCTCCTCTTACACTTTCGTTTGTGAGGGACCTGCTCAGTGGGGCTGTCCGAGGAGGGCTCACCAACGGGGTCATGTTCCTCTACGGGAACTAACTGGGGTGCAGATGCAGGCTGTCCCTGGGGCCGGACGATGGAAGACAGGCCCATATGCGAGAGAGTGAAGGGTGGATCTGTAGCACAGACCGGGGACTTCGAACTCCTCGACAGCACCCTCTCCATCACGTCAAAAGCCAAAGGTGAACCACTCTCCCCTGGCTCCGAGAGTAGTCCCCTCGGCTCCGACATGAGGACCGGTGCCGGAGCTGACGCGATCGGACCTAAAAGGGAAGTGTGCTCAGACAGCAACGGAGTCGTAGACACACTCACCCCTGCAGATCCGAAGCTTGGCTCTCGGCCCCGAGAGCTCGGATCCGAAAGATGACCAGATAAACTCGAGGGTAAGGCCGGCAAAGTAGCAACTATTATCGGTGCCAACTCCCTGGCTCTGAGACAACTCGGATCAGACGGCTCCAAAACCTGATAGTGGATTGGAGAAGGAGCGATGGGTGCAAAGAAAGGCACACTCCCATCTGCATCTGGGCCTGCAGGAATCTACGCATCATCCGGTCCATATCTAGGTCAGAAAAACTTCTGGTAGACCTAGAAGTCGTCATCGAGGCAGGCCGGGAAGGCCGCCTAGACGACCTCGAAGGTGACCAGGACTCCTCCTCCGGTTCCGGAGAGAAGCATGGAGAATGGAGCTGAGAGGGGGAAGACGTGGAAACCCTCATGAGGGAGCAAATCAGTTTAGCCGGCAGGGCTGATTCGGCCCGACACAAGGGCTGATTCAGCCCGCCGCTTATGGCTCTTGTGCCTATCTCTCTCTTTTTCCCTCTCTCTATGCCTCTTCTCTTTCTTAGAAGAGTCCCCCTCTCCCTGGGAAACAGCGGGAGGTTGAGTCCCAGCCAGGGGAGAGGGAGCTGAATGCTTGACAGTCGCAGCCACGACTGGCACCACTGAGGGGGGAGGAGGAAGAAGAATCCACGGGCAAGAGTCCCGCCAGGATTAGCTTGTTCCTCCTGTCCCTCAGAGCTCGGGGGTTAAAGGCCGTGCAAATCTGGCAGCCCGATGTTAAGTGGGCTACCCCCAGGCAGAGAACGCACTGAGTGTGGCCATCCGCTGGGGACAGCTTATGACCCCACACAGCACATTTTGAAAAAATGGCCTTAGGGCCCTCGACCATCACACTCAAGAACACACCCTAACACACACAGTAAGGGGAAGGGAAAAAACTAATTTACCACTAAAAAGAATTAAAAACTGATTTAACTTAACTAAGGGTCTTCTACACACACACACACACACACACACACACACACACACACACACACACACACACACACACACACACACACACACACACACACACACACACACACACACACACACACACACACACACACACACACACACACACAAAAATCACTATAATTTTAGCAAAAAATCTTCTAAATTCCTCTCCCCTAAAGTGCCAAGAGCTTGTTCCTTATGCTTCAAGAAGCCATGGCAAACGAGATCTGAGGACTGGAGGGAGGCAGCAGGGTATTACGGGTAAGGGGGAGGAGCTGAGAGCTCAGATCTTTAGCTTGGAAAGCTGCCGGCTCGGGATCCAGGTCGGATCAGATACCCACAGGCTGCTGATCAAATGACGTTAACTACTTCAGATCTTAAGGTTTAACTTATGTATGAAGCATTTCATGTCCATAATGGTTCTAGCAACATTAGTATATGTTGTTGGTATGAAAGTAAGTCCTTTCACTAGTAACTCAACCAAAGCAGGTTCGACATGTATTGAAGAAAAATTATATACTTTAAAGTCCCCAGTTGCATTTAAAATAACCTCATAGTTAACTTTCTCTCTATGTCCGACTGTGTCTGATGTTATCTTCTCTGTTTGTTGTTGTTCTGCCTGTTCTTCCTGGTCTGTAACATTCTTGTCAGTCTTGGATTGCTCCTCGTTATTGGTGCTACTTGAAAATTTTCTTCTTGGGTTACCTCATCTTGGTTGCTGATGTAGATAATTTTTTGGGGTTTATTGAATTTACTCCTTGTAATAATGTTCCTCTCGTTGCTAAGGCTGCTGCCACTAGTTGCATTATCATGGCCTTCATGAGATGTATATTGTACCTCGCCTTGAATGGATGTTACAGTTTTACATGTCTTAGTGCTCGTGAATGGTTGCCAGCTCTGTGACGTCAGTGGCTGAGGATATGCTACCCCTTCCTGATAGGCTACCAAATCCCAGTCTAACTTTTTTTGTTTTGTAGCCTTTAATTTTATGATGTTGATCTATACTATTAAAAATACAAATTTTTAATGACAGAAGATACAGATTTTATGTTAGAATGTCAGAACTTAAAGAATTTGTTTATCAGATGTGGCTACCCTGAAACATTAGTCGAACACCTGATAGCCAAAGTAGTTACAAAAAGCAAGGAAGGTATTTTTTTCACCTATCCTTAAGAACACAGGAAGTGTGAACACAACCAATATATTTCCAATAAGTAACGTAACTGACAAGTTTTCTAGGAGTTTGATCACAACATTTACATTGACGCAAGTAACATCTTGAGTATGGTAAGGAAAAACTGGCAAGTTTTGATCAGTGATCCCACATTATGCCAAAACCTAGGCACTAACCCTAAAGTTACATTTTGCAGAGGTCAAAACCTCAAAAGTTTATTAGAACATCCAAGTCAGAGAGTCAAGAATTATAGGGATGCACAAATGTGGTACGTGTCCACAGTGTAAAGTAGCTGAAGTGGGAAACACATTTTACGTTAGAGGTATCAAACACAGGGTTAATAAGAGGTTTGACTGCAACTCTAAAATAGTTGTTTACTTGGCCCAATGCATACTATATAAGAAAAACTGAGAACAGATCTACGAACACCAGTATGCCATCTCAAGAGGCAAACTGGAGAATGCATTGACCAAACACATCCAACAACAAAACACACACTCCTTTAGTTACTTGGTAATGGATCAGATTCCCCCAAACATAAGAAGGGGGCCCAGTTCATTAAAGTTGAATGAACTGGAATTATATTGGCAAATTTTAGTCAATGCCTAAAGTTACCCAGGTTTAAACAAAGCATGATCTATTTCATGAATTTTATTATAAAAATTGAAAAATAAAACCATTTTTAATGTACATATTTGTGTTAATATTATGTTAACTGATTTTATTTAAGGCGTACATGCATATATGCACTAGCTAAAAATGCATTTTGTAGCAGTTGCATTGATGAATTTTAATTTAACATCATTTTAACCTAACATTACTTCAACAACAGTTGTACTAGGAGGTGGGGCTGAATGTTTAATATATTTTTCATCCAATTTTATTGGAAGTTGGCAAGCACATGACTCATTGTTAGGGTTACCACCTGTCCCACTTTGCGAGGGACAGTCCCTCTTTGGGCAGTCGTGTCCTGACAAAAAATATTAAAAATGGCAAATGTCCTGAGATTGTAGGACATAATTATTTCCTATATTTTATGTAATAGTTGAAAAAAAAATTTATTCTGTATCTAAAATACCTAAATGTTATAAGAAACAGAATAAGCAACTAAAATGCTACAAGAATAAACTTTTATTTAGGCAAAAAAGTTAAGTTCTAGCCTTTGTACTGACCGTGTGTATGTGTCGGCCTGTAAAATATGATGTTTGTACCGAAAATGTCCCACTTTGGCCATTTGAAAAGGTGGCAACCCTACTCATTGTTTAACTATTTGATCAATGAGTTGGTTATGAATGATTTCATCTGAGGAAGTCTGAGCACTTGTCAGACGAAAAGTGCTTTATGTGTATGGAATAAACTTCTACATTTTCAAGGAGCGTCCTACTTGCTTCATTTGGTTGCTTTCTACCATCAAGGGAATAAACTCTTCAGAACAGTGGAACCAAAGGATACCGTGTTCTGGGAGGCCACATCTACTTTGTAATGAGGGTTAACCCATGTGGCTGCAGCAGAAACTGAATCCAAGGGTAGTTTGGTTTGAAAGGCAGTGGAGGTCGACATAGCTCTAGTTGAATGACCTCAATTTTTTCCTAGTAGTTGCTTGTGTTGAGAGCTATATACATAAGTGATGGTGTCTGTAAGCCATTTCGATAAGGTGACTTTTGAAACTGAAGTTCGTTTTCTGAGAATGAAACGAACAGTTGGTCAGATTTTCTGAATTCCTTTGTTCTATGAAAGTAAAAACATAACTGCCTATGAACATCCAATTGGTAAAGCTTGTATTCTGTCCTGTTGCCATGATTGGGGAAAAATTCAGGTAGCTCAACAGACTGATTTAAACTGAACACAAAACATACTTTTGGCAGAATAGAAAGATTTGTCCTGAGAGAGACTCTGTCTTTGTGGAAAATCAAATAGGGAGGACAGATAGACAGAGCTTGCAATTCTGAAACCCTCCTAGCGGAAGTAATGGCTGTTAAAAAGATTGTCTTCCAAGTTAAGAACTTTAGTGAACAAGGAGGCTGGTTCAAAAGGAGGGGAGAATTAAAGAAGCAAGTACCAAATTTAGATCTCAAGGAGGTGGTAGTTCTCTTATGGGAGGTCGTAAAAGGAATGTACCTCTCAGAAAGGCTTTGCATAATCTGCGAGACACTATATTGGATCCCATGTCTCCTACATGGTAGTTTGATATGGCAGCTAGTTGTACCTGTATTGTGGCTGCAGCTGCATCTTGATTAAAGGTTTCTGTTAAAAATTCCAGAATTGCTGATATAGGAGCTGTAAAGGGGTCTATATGGTTTTTGTCAGCCCAACAAGAAAATCTCTTCCATTTGCTCACATAAAGTTTCCTAGTTGTACTCTTGTGCTACAAAACCAGATTGTGTCACACTGCTGGGGATAGTTCTGGAAGCCTGGCTAAGATGAGAAGTGGAGCAACCAAGCTGTCAGCTTGAGGCTTTGAATAGAGGGGTGTGGCATTCCTGTCTGATGAGTCACAAGATCCGGCACTGGGCTCTTCCTGAAGATGGGGCCATCGGAAAGGGAACCATATCTGACAAGGCCAATAAGTAGCAATGAGAATTAGCCTGTGACTCAACAATTTGGCTTTCTGGAGAACTTTGGGTATTAATGGAAATGGGGGAAATGCATAAAGTCGTCCCAGGGGCCAATTGTGAACAAGTGCATTCCCGGATGACTTCCCTGGAGGGGGGATTAGGGCAAAGTAGCTGCTGCATTTGGAGTTGATGGAGGCGGCAAAGAGGTTGCATCAAGGCTGGCCCCATTTGCAAAAAAATTGGTTCGCAATTTCCTGTTTGAGGCACCACTCAAGAGGCATAACAATTGCCCTGCTTAACCTGTCCGCTATCACGTTGGATTTCCCCAGGATGTGCATTGCAACCAGAAAACATTGAGAAGATATCGCCCAATGCTATACTCTTTGAATCTCTCGACAGAGGGACTAGGATATGGTTCGGCCTTGTTTGTTGATGTACCACACCACAGACATATTGTCCGTCTGAATCGCAATTGTACCTGTTGGAAGGGAGCTGTGGAATGCTTGCAACGTCAGAAGCGCTGCTCTCATCTCTAGGACACTGATGTGCAAGTGGTACTCGTGTTCCTGCCAAGTCCCTTGGACAGTCTGTCCCAAATAATTCCCCCCACCCTACCTGGGAAGCATTTGTGGTCACTGTAGCTACTGGCAGGGCAAGAACAAATGGTCTTGACTATCATTATCTGCATGGACCGAAGCCACCAATGTAGGTACCTCTTGCAGGTGCATGTAATGAGGGTCTTGTGTGACATGAGTAACTCCTGAATGGACCACTGAGCAAAGAGCAGCCACTGTAATATTTTCATATGTAGATGCACTAGTGGTACCAATGTTATTGCTGCTGCCATTGAACCTAGAACCTTGAGGACAAACTTTGCCTACACTTTCTTCCTCATAAGCAAGATCGACTCCTGATGGCGTAGCATTAGTACTCTTTCGTGAGACAGTTTTTCTACCATGACTTTTGTGTTTAAGTCTGCCCCTATAAAGGTAATATGCTGTGAAGGCAACAAGGCAGATTTTTCAAAATTTATGGCAATGCCTAGCTCTGAGCAGAGATGAACAGTGGTGTCTCTTGCCTTGGTCAGTAGATGCTCAGTGGTGACGGTCAGGAGCCGGTCATCTAAGTATGGAAACACCCGGAATCCTAGATGCCTCAGGTGAATCATGACTACTGCCATGCATTTGGTAAATACTCTGGGGGCTGTAGTGAGACCAAAGGGCAGAGCTCTGAATTGGTAATGACAGGCTCCCAGCTGGAAGTGTAGATATCTCTTGGATCACTTGTCCATCTTTACATGGTAGTAAGCATACTGAAGATCTATGCAGCACATCCAACTGTCTTGTCCCAGAAAAGGGAGTACAGACTGCAGTGTCACCATCTGGAACTTTGCTTTTTTACGGACTCGTTCAGTTTGCTGAGATCCAAGACTGGTCTCCAGTCCCCCTGTCTTCTTTGCAACTAAGAAGAACCTCAAGTAAATTCTGGATCTGATTTGGTCTGTGGGGACTTCTTGGATGACTCTTTTTCTAGCAACCTTTGGATTTCTAGGGTTGCTTGATCCCTTTGACTGGGTGGGATGTCTGTGATTGATCTTGATGGAGGGGGTGGAGAAGAGAAGGGTATATTGCATCCCCCGGATATAACTGACCATTCCCAGTTGTCTTGAGTGATGTTGAGCCAGGCCTTTGGGTACAGTGATAATCTGTCACAGACTGCCTCCAGAGGTGGACAGGTGGGTCTCCTTTCAGGAGAGCTGTAAGAGCCTGACAGAGAACACATCTTTTTTGCTCTGGTTCTGTGGACCCCCTCTGCCGCGAGTGTGGCGTCTACCATTATTATTTCCCCCTCTGCCCCTGGGGGAAATTTTACCATGCGTGTCCAGTGAAGCACTTTAGGATTTCTGGAACCACATTTTTCCACCCTTCTGGCATTTGCCTTTGGCCAGAACAAAGACGAGCCGTCAAAAGGGGCATCTATAAAGGACGACTTAAAGGGTTCAGCAAACTCGCAAAGGCACATCCAGGAATGCCTACTCAGAGCTATTCCTGTGCCTGCTGTTCTACTTGCTCCATTGGCTGCATAGGTAATGAGGCGCATGGAGGAATTTACTACAGAATTTAGAGTCATAAGCTGAGAGTTTAGCTTGTTTGGCACCCCAGCAGCTGTAGCACCCTGGAGAGCATCTCCTAGCTCTTTCAAGAGATCTCTCTGAAGTCGGGTAAAATGGGATAAATAGTTCAGCGACCTAAGAGTAAAGGCTGCTGAAGAGAATATACACTTTCCAAATCTGTCCATCATTCGAGACTCCTTATTCAGCGGATGGACAGCTGAAGAGGTTTCAGCTAATTCCTTCTTGGTGGCCACGGCCACCGCCACCACCATAGCATCTACTGGGACACCCCTGGTTAAGAATTGCCTATTGTCCGGGGCAGTAATAAACTTGTTGGGCCTCCTCAGAACAGGTTCAATGGATTCTGGAGAGCCCCATGCCTTTCAGTTGACTACACCAAGGAGCTGGTCGAAAGGCGGAGACACCCAAGAGGTGGAGGGTCGACAGCCGAATGCCTCCAGGTATGACTCATCTTCAGAAGGGATGAGGGTCTTCCCAGCCACCTCTCTGCTTCAGGATCTCCAAGATGTCTGAAAAGAAGACATCCTCAGAGGGTGACCGTGGGGACCCTTCCGCAACCTCTAAGTCCACATCCAATGTGACAGACTCAGGGGAGTCTACGTGTTTCCTCTTACAGGTTCTATTCCAAGGGACCTCCTCAGAGGGATACTCTGGAGAGGTTTCAGAAGAGAGTATCTCACCCATTGGGGCATCAGCTCTCTACGCTTGGGCTGGAGGGATGGTGTTGAGGTTGACATTGGCCCTTGTGGGGGAAGAGTAGCTAGAACTGAAGGCGGAGCAGTCTCAGGGGAGAACACACTCCTCATCACCTCAAAGGCACCGCAATCCTGGCCCGAGGGAGCCTCTGGCTCCGAGGAACTGGGAGGCCTCCCCTGCACCAAGGATGATGACACAGAGGCTGATGTTGGTGCCGAACTCACCTGCACCGAAGCCCTGAGTGGAAGAGTTGGATCCGACAAGGGTCTGATTCGACCCCCCCCCCCCAGAACTGATGAGGGAGTGCCGGCTCCCAGATCCCTCCATGGAAGACAACATCGATGAGATTGGAGTGGAGGTTGGAAACAAGACACCAGGGATGGTTTTCAGGTCTGACGGTTCCACCACAAGCACCTCAAGGCACTCTGGCTCCAAACTCGTCTGAGTCAGAGGAGGAATGGAAGGGTAAGGTAGATTTGGTAGTCAGCTCCACATCATTCTGGGCTGGGCTCGAGAGAATTTTTGTTAGGGCCAGTGTCCGAAGCAGCTTCCTAACCACCCGCTCCACATAACTTTCAGATAGGCTCCTGGATGATCAAGAAGAATAGGTGGATGATCTGTGGCTACCCACCACCGAGTGCAGCAGAGGAGACTGTGGCACCAAACGGACCAGCTCTAAGGACGGAGACTGGCTCCTTTTTTGGCTCAGAGATGGTTCCGATACCTCAGGTGGAACTGATGGAGACTTAACCTTCTCGGAATTGACAGACTTCAGATCCAAAGTAACCTGTTTCTCTTGTCTCTTCATAGGCTCAAACCAGAGCCGAAGAAGCTGATGTTTTTGAGGACTTGCCAGAAGATTTGGAGGCCTGATTCCCTTTGATAGCCATTTCGAAAGACCCCTTTAATAAGCCCCTGACTATTAATTTGTTTTTCCACTCCTGCAGGACCCTTGAACTAAAGCCGTGGCAAATGGAGCAGGAATCCTGCAGGTGAACGGCCCCCAAACAATAAACACTGCTAGTGTGTCCATCTGTTATAGACATTTTTGGGTTTACCTTTGAATGACTGAATTGGATTTATGCGAACGGTCGTTTCCACGAACCATAATGCTGAAATACGGACAACATAGAAGCATCAAATGTCGAAAATGGTTTGCTGGAAAACCATTTCTGACATTTGATCCATGTGTTTGAATGGAAAAAAAAGCATTCGCTTACTTGCCATTCAAACACATGGTGAATCAGCATTGTGGTTCTTTGCAGCCATACGTTTTTGGGTTTACCTTTGAATGACTGAATTGGATTTATGCGAACGGTCGTTTCCACGAACCATAATGCTGAAATACGGACAACATAGAAGCATCAAATGTCGAAAATGGTTTGCTGGAAAACCATTTCTGACATTTGATCCATGTGTTTGAATGGAAAAAAAAGCATTCGCTTACTTGCCATTCAAACACATGGTGAATCAGCATTGTGGTTGTTTGCAGCCATACGTTCGACGTTTTGCACGTCGCACATACAGCTTTGAACAAAATAAAGGTAAACCCATTTTTTTGTGTGCAAGAATCACACTTTTTAAAGCCAGACTGGCTAGTCTCTTTAGTAGGATCTTTAGACTTCCTGGTAATTAGTCACAACCAGTACAAAAAAGACACTATAAAGTATAGTCTAACTCAATAAACAAAACCAACACCACAAAAGAGAAAGACCAAAGTTTTTTTTTTTTTTTTATATAAAGAAAAAGGAGAGGGTTAGAGAAGAGGTCTCCAAGTTAAACGATGGACTCCTCTAACCTGGGGAGTTGCCTCTAACTTAAACGGCGAACCCTTCAAAGTTTAAGGAAATACGAGGAAAGAAGAGCCCTCTAACTAAAATGGGTTAAGCAAGAAAGGGGCAAAAACGAATCCTCTAACTTAAACGGATTTGTTTAAGAAGCTAAACTTCAACCGGGATAGGGGAAAGGCCTGAAAGAATGACAGCCCACACAGAAGCAGCAAAAACACAGTGAAAGAAACTACAACCACTCTTAAAAAGTACCTAAAAGAGTAAGCTATTTAACAAAGTTAAATTATCAAAGATTTAACTACCAAAAACCACACAAAAAGCAAAGTATGCAGGAGTCAGTGAAAAAGCAATCCTGAAGCAGCAAGCGACAAATGAGATCTGGGTAACTGTTGGTAGGCATCTTGGGATAGGGTGTAGCCTCGAGCCAGTGAAAGCTCTTGAGTTTTAGTATGTGTCTGAGTCGGAACCGATGCTCGGTTCCGAACCCAACCATCAAGAATAAAAGTGAGATAAGGACAACATAACATCAATTGCTTATCCTGCAGCTAATATTATTACACTTAGGCCTATGTGTAGGCAATTCAGTTTCTCTATCTCAGCTCAAAAGAAAATCTTCTACAGTTAAAACAATTTCCCCCCTTCCCCTGATCATTTCTAAAAAAAGAATCCTGCAGAGATGTTTTTAAAAATCTGCTACCTCGTTACATTCCAATATAAAAGCATGTTCCCAAATGTCCCTCTCATTCCCATCACACTTCTAGCATTTGCTATCTACTTGAGTAAAAATAATTATCAAGTCTACTTGGTGTATAAAAATACCTATGCAAAAACTTTCATACAAAAATCTTAAACCTTCTAGTCTTTGTTGCATTCTTCGGTGCCATGCATATACATATACCTTCCCATTGTTACTTTATATACTGCTTTTGCATTTTCATTTTCCAGTCTTTTCTAACCTCTTCTGACGGTTTCTTGCAGTTAACGTACATGGTTTTATATGCCCTACTAATTATCCCTTTATAACAGTCTGTTCTAGACTCAACTAAAAACTCAACCAGAGCTGGCCTTTCACTTGACAGTCCCCTATTCATTTTTCTTTGCGTGTACTCAGTTATCAGTCTCTGGAAGGGAAAGCAGTTTTTGACCTGAAGTCTAAACTTCTATGTGGCCTCATCCCACTCTATTACCTTTTCTTCCATAGATATTTGCACCCAATGCATTGGCTCCTTTGCTAATTTTTTTCCAATATATTCCAGCTTCATCTTGCCTATTTTCTATGGCCCTACTTGGCGTCATCCTTATCAATCTCCATTCACAATTCCCATACTGGCTTAGTTACTAAAACAGTTTCTGTTACTTTATAAAGTAATACTCTACATGATTGTTTTACTCTTAAGGGCCTGTATCCAAAATCCTACTCTCTCTTTAAAGGTGACCCCACTCCCCTGCTTCAACATTATTTTTTCTACTTTGGTTTGTAATTTTCAGCTAGTATTACGTACATGATCTTTAACTGTGAAGCTTTTTCACATCTCTTCAAATCTGGTAATCCTAAACCGTCTTGTTCATTGAGGAGAAACAACTTAGCCCACTTAACTCTTGCTCTCCTTCCCTCATAAATAAATCAATTTACTTATTTTCTGTGGTCCACAACTTCCCCACTGCTTCACAAAAATATATGAAACCGGTACATAATATTAAATGAACTAGAAACATTTTCATTGTTTGTACCTCACCATCCATAGCCATAGTCAAGAGCTACCACTTTCTCACTTTTTGCATAATCTTTTATTTAGTCACTTTCTACACATCCTTAGCCGACATAAACTAATTTTTAATCCTTAAACACTTCATCTTATTACTCCTCCATAACTATGGGTACTGCTGGACCACATCATGTGCCAGGGCACAGTCTACAACTATAGCCTTTGTTTTATCTTCATTTTTTACATCCTGAAAAAGATAAAAAACTTGAAACTGTCTCAGAATGTTCTGCAAGACTGAAATGTCCTTTTCTAGATTTATCAAGTAGAAAATAATATCTGAAAATAAAGTTATTTTTTTCTCAAGTACCATACCATTTTTAAACTTGAATTTGTGAGTCACTTATTTTTGCCAACACCTTTATGTACAAAGCAAATAAAGTGGACTAAGGAACCTTACCACCTTAACTCTTGCCCTAGTCCTCCATATATCTTCCTAATTAATCTCATAATTACATCAGTGAATGTAAACGCTACCACTGACTTATTCAAAATCCCATTTGACTCCATCAAATGCCTTCTATGCATCAAGGCCCATCAACAACAGTTTTCATACACTTTGTTTCTGTCTGGATCATCACTGTTCCATTGATGTCATCAAATGTTTGCTTCCCAGAGCTGTTGGACATGCTACACTTAAAGAAATCCCAATCCTTCAGAGCCACATCACAATAAACAAAACATGCTGGAGGGACAGGTTCCTGACCCAGAGACTCCTCAGACTCTGGAATAGATTGCCCATACATGTCAAGCAGAGCGCCTCTTTGGCCCTCTTCAAAAGGAACCTTGACGATTGGATGGGAGAAAGGAAATTCACCCCTGGGATCATGTCAGTCACCCTGCTAGACAGGGGTCCAGGGAAGTAAATAGTGCGGGAAGAAATAGCCAGGGAATTGTTATGGCTAGGCTTGTATAGGCCCTAAGGCTGATAACCTAGTACCAACCTATGAACCCTCCCCAAAACCACAGTGATACATAGCTATCAGTTTTGGAAACACCTTAGCCATTTGCTTAGCTATTACAGACAAAGCACTTTATAATCATGGTTTAAAAATTAAGCTGGGTCTGAAAGGTCTTTACCCTCTATGGTTAGTACAGCCAATAAAACTTTTTCCCAATACGCTGGTACTGTCCCTTTTAAAATGTTGCTAACCAAAACCTTCCAGATCTTTACCACTGTCTTCCCTCTTAAATTCCAAACCTCCATAGAAGCATCATTTGTTCCTTGAGACTTCCATGCTAAATGATTATACATCACCATTTTATCTCATTCTCTTGTACCTGAGCTGTTAATACTTTGGCTCAGCTTCCTCTAACTTGACATAGTTAAGTCTTCCATAAGTATTTCCATACATGTTTTTTTGGGGGGAGTTTCCCCATTCCTCTGCTTTATACAGATTTTCACAGAATGTCTGAAATATCTTGAATACTTCTACAGGGTGTCTGTTTTTTTTTTTTTTTGTCACAGATTCCCTAAGTCTGGCAAAACTCCTTCCTACTTTCTTTTGCCCAATACACTGTGCTAATAATTTCTGTGCTCTAGAGTGGTTACTAAATTATTTGTTAAATACCAACCTTTCCAAACTCATGCATATTATCCAGATACTCCCTTATTTTCCTTTATTACTCAGCGATTGCTCCTCTTCTTGTTTTGTAAAATTCCTAGTTGTCTGCAATACTTTAACCTCTGATAACCCCTCTAAATAATTTGTTACTCTTTCATATGCATGTTTAACTCTCATGTATACCATATTTTTAAATTCCATTTTCACTTTATCCTATTCTCTATTTACCTCTTCAGAAGAAATCTGCATATTCCCTATATAACTCCTGTATCATTTCCCCTACCCATTCTTTAAATTCCTCCCTTTATAACAAATAAGTAGGAAAGCACCAGTGTCTAACATTTATGTGATTGCCCTACATCTTTACCTTAGTCTTTACTACTGCATGACCTGAAATAGTCATTGGATGTATTGCAAAGCCTTCAAAAAATACCCATGCTCTTGTGAAACATAACTTCTACACAATCTAACCCATTATTCTACTTTGGGAATTAATATAGCAATAACCCACGCCTGGGTGTGGGTAATGCTAAATTTACCCACAGTTGGCTTGGTTTGGTCCCGAGGGCGAAGCCCGAGGGACCAAACAAAGCCAACCGTGGGTAAATTTAGCATTACCCACACCCAGGTGGTTATTGCTATTATATGACATTATTTAAGAAAAGAAACTGTTACTTTTCTTAAATAATGGCATAGTATAATGCCTGTTTACTGCCCTTCCGCAGATGTCTGGCATCCGGCAGTTCTGATGTACTGGCGCCTGCGCGGTACATCAGAGTTGAGCAAAACAACGGAGAAAGCAAGATCTCCGTTGCTTTTAGTGTCTCGCTATGTTAAATGAGTTTAACATAGCGAGACAGTTTAAAATAAGCAACGGACATCTCCGTTGCTTATTTTAAACTGTCTCGCTATGTTAAACTCATTTAACATAGCGAGACTAAAAAGCAACGGAGATCTTGCTTTCTCCGTGCTTTTTAAAACACTGTCTCGCTATGTTAAATGGGTTTAACATAGAGACAGCTTTAAAATAAGCAACGGAGATCTCCGTTGCTTATTTTAAGGCTGTCTCGCTATGTTAAACCCATTTAACATAGCGAGACAGTGTTTTAAAAAAACGAGTTATACTAATGGAAAAAAGTCCGGGCGACCGGACCTTCTTCCATTAGTATAACTCGATTTACAACGGGCACGCTGGCCAATCAGCGTGCACGTTTTGGGGGGGTCATGGTATAATATGTAATTTCTGTCTGGGTTTCTGCTAGTAACTTCATATCTTTTACTCCAAATATTCTCATGCATTTCTTCAGAAACTTACCATTTTTGTTATATTTTCCTTTAAGTTCCCGTTCCCCTAGATATATCCTCATTATTGCAGATCAGGTTCCAGTCCCCATCCATGAGCAATAAGCTAATTACCTCTACAGTTACCCTCTTAAGCTCCTTAATAGCAGTTTTAGGTGGAATATAAATACATGTCAGAGTAATCCTCCTCCCCTGCAAGCAGCCCCTTATTGCCACAAATCTACCACTATTGTTTGCCTTCTCATTCTTTTCTATAACAAATGGAACCCCTCTGCAATCAGCATTATGCCCCTCTTCCTTTGTCAGGACACTTTGATGAATACCCCTTCTGAAATGCTTCCTTTGCCAAATTCACATGCTCATTTCTATAAAAAGTGTGTTCCTTGTAACACTACTATTTGTACCTTACACCTCTTGATTTAGCTCCTTGTCCATGCTAACAATGCCATGTGCATTCCATGGTATACTGGCAGTTCCTTGGTCAAGGACGAGATTTGTTTTTTAGTCTGTCCTTAAGTCAGATTTGTATGCAAGTCAAAACATGTACATATTGTCCTTATTAAATGTCAGTTAGTCAAATGTTTGCCTCAGTCTAGTATTTATTTTACTTTTCTTTGCATATAAAACACTTTAGAAACACTTCCAAATAAAAAAATCTTAAACATAATATCTATACTGTAGTAATAATAATACTGTAAGTACAGTGTGTAATAACAATACAGTAACTATGTTCATACACTACAGTACAGTAGAATGTTCCATACAAAAAAAATATGTTAAACTTACCTCTTTTAAGCTTCAGTTCAAATTTCTGTACTACAGGTATCACCCACAAATGTTTTCTACTCTTTCCTGAACTTTCAGACATCTGCCAGACCTCCTACTGTCAACTAGACCCTAGTGAACTGCAATGTCATTTGCCCATGCTACTGTACAGTAACTGCTTCAATACTGCACTGTACAAGACAGTGGGGTCTTGACCAATCAGATCGCCAACACAGTGATCTCAACCAATCAGATCTCTTGTTCTCCATGAAGGCGGAAGTAACTGCTCTAACAAGACGTACGAGCAGCTTCACAAACTTGGTAAACAGGGAAAACGAAAGTACAACATAATTCTTCATTTTCAAGGTAAGATTTGGGCAACTTTAAGGATTTTTATTTATTTTCAAGTCATTTCCAACATTGCGATAGCCCATTCTTATCTATGGGTTGTCCTTATGTCGGATGTCTGTAACCCAGGCTCTGCTTGTAACTGATAAGGCAGACATTCTGATAAGAAGCAATTTCCACACATTCTACCTGACATTTGTTATGTTTCCAACTTGCAACTTACATGAATACATTAATGTCTGGCAGGCTGATCTCATATACAGTTGTGGCCTCTCATCTTTGTTTGAACCTTTGTTCCATTTTCCCACACTTTTTGCTTCAACACTCAAGAAACAAACAAAAAAAAATATTTTTTTGTCACACTCAACTACTTGTAACTCACAGCAAATACAAAACTATATGCAGTTTCAGAAATGTAAACATACTCCTTCATATACGGGCAGTTAAACCAAACAGACTGATATACCCACAAGTTTTACCTCTCCAAAAGTTTGGTGGAAGCTCATGTTAGAGCTTGCACTCCCTTCTTGCTCTGACACCATCCATTCTTGTTCTATTTTCTGCCAAGATGTGAAAAACAACTTGAATGTTCTCTATTAACCAAATTTTTGGTTTAAGAGAAAGTGCACTGCATACCTATAAACTACTAAATTAGACTGTATACTGTTAAATTGTATAATGAAGTGCTAAATGTTGCTAGGAATACATCATCTTGCAGAATTATTCCCTTTGATGTCTTAGAATTTATTTACTTTCAATGATCTGCTTGCCAGACCCCCTTTAAGTATTTTTCATACAAGCTCCTCAGAGTTCAGGATTCAGTCATTTCCCAATTAATTGACTGCACTTGTAGACAGACCACAAAGCTGCATAGCTGTGTTGGTGAGCAGAACAAAAGAGCTAACACTTTTACAAATACATGAAACAGCTTTTCTCAAATGCTGGGATACTATCATTTTACATGGTTTACATTTTCTAGTCTGCTGGCTCAAAAAAAGGAAGCAAATGTTCTTGCCTGGCTACACCACACAGCAAGGACATTAGACTATACTTCCAACTGCATAACACCAAAGGAAACCACCATAATTATCACACACATAATGTAAATAAACTACTTTTTTCCTGCTGCAACTCAAGATCACAACATTATGCTGCTTACATCCAGCCTTTATCTTGCTAAACTCCTGATACACTGCAGTCAAGAAAGAGTACTTTTTTTACTTCAACATCACTAGCACAAAGTCAATGATACAGACTCCCTCACCTCACGTTTAAAATACATCTGCATACTGTACATAACTACCTTACAATGTAATGCACAATTTACATCAAAATATTTAGTATACATAAATTGCCAGCAAAAAATATTATTTTTACTTAACAGTTACCTTTTAAGTCCATTCATTATCATTTTAAGCAATAAAGTGAGAAATATGTTTTAAGGTTCTCCCACCAATATGGTTGAAATTCAAGCTACCTGTTAAGTAATTTTCCTTTAGAAAAATGTAAAAGGTTTTACAGACAAGTTATGTCTCTATGGGCTTTGCCACTGTCAGAGGAATGAGAAACAAGAGTGTCTTTCAGCTTACTGGCTCACTCTTTGCTAGGGAAAGTATAGTTGTGCAAAGTCTTACCATAACACTAGATGTCCTTCTCTTTACTGTTGCAGTACTCTTAACCTTACGGATCTCCTGCCAAGGACAACCCAACTTCTGGCCAGTATAACGTTAGATCTTTTATGCGCCATACACATGCTCCCATACAGGATCTAGGGCATAAAGATGACATACGGACGCAGCTACCCAAAACTGAATTGTTCCAGTAGAGCACAGTCACAATAGGACAAATAGGAGTTTATGTACATTCAAGTAGAGAAAATGCAGAACCAAAAGGGTGACCAAATCAAAACACAAAAGAAAAAGGGGTGGAGAGAGGGACCAAATACTGCAACAGTGAAGAGAAGGACCTCTACTGTTATGGTAAGATTTTATACACAACTGTACTACATCTTTCTATATCATTGTTGTAGTATTCTTAACTTTAGGGAGAGTACAAAAGCTCAAGAAAAGGAGGGGAAGTTGAAAGGCTGTAAAGAGCTCGCAACAAACTCATTAGGACAGCTCTAGCAAAACCTGCTCTGGCTCTAGAAACCATATCCAATTTATAATGCTTAGTAAAGGTATGCACTAAAGACCAAGTTAGCAGTGTCAAGGATGGAAGTGGTGTCTAAATCCTTGAAGAAAGCACCAGAAGAAGCAGCGGTTCTAGTGGATTGAGCTCTAACTGAAATATGCAAGTACTTGCCATGAAAGGAATAACAAAAGGAAATGGCCTCAGATATACAGGAGAAGATGGTTTGCTTGGAAACTGTTACACCCAAAGTCCTGGGATGAAAAGAAACAAAAAGCTGGTCAAACTTATGAATGGTCCTAGCTTTACCTAAACAATACCTGTGCTATTTGTAAAATCCAAGATAAAGAGGACTCTCTCAACAGCAGACTATGGAGAAAAATGGAAGGGAGTTGTACTGACTTATTTAAAGACAGCATATTAATAACCTTCAGTGTAAAAGAAAGATTAGTATGAAGAGACACCCTGTCTCTGAAAAAACAAAAATGGAGGAATGCCATGAGGGCCTGAAGTTAAAGCTTCTCAGCAGAAGTAATGACAAGCAACAAGACAGTCTTCCAGGTACAGTATTGCAGAGAAGCTGAAACTGTAGGCTCAAAAGAAGCCCAAGTCAATTTTTCCAAAACAAAATTAAAATCCCAAGAAAGAGGAATAGACCTCAATGGGGGCCCAAGATGCAGGATGCCTTTAAGAAACTATACTATACCACAAGAAAAGAAAGAAACAAAACAGAAAACCACAGCTACAGAATGAAACAAAAGATTTACTGTCTCTAGTGCCTCGGCACAAAAAGCCTTCTCTTGAATTCTCCAGAGAAGGCTTTTTGTGCCGAGGTGCTACATACAATAAATCTTTTGGGTTTTCTGCCTTTAAGAAATTGTTTGACCTCAAAACAAGAAGCCAAAGGAGAATTCAATGGCAGACAGGCAGAAATAGCTGACAAATGGGCCTTCACAGTAGAATAGGCCAAACCAGGCTGGAGCAGCTCACACAAATAGGGCAGAATCAGAGGGAAACCCAATGAAAAAGGGTCCTTCTGCTCAAACAGTCTGACACTAGATTGTGCTCCGAGGAACATACACTGCACTGCCTAAAGAATTAGCTGATAACCGAAAGCCACAGCCAGCTTGCAAAGTAGGTAAGACTTTGTGCCCCCCCCCCTGTTTGTTGACATACCACATCACTGAGGTGTAGTCTGTGTAAACCTTCAGGGGTCTGGACAGAGCATGGGGTGAAAAGCCTGAAGGGCCAGAATCAGGGCTCTCATCTCTTTGATGTTGCTATGGTCTGATTTCTGATGGGGGGGGGGTCAGAGACCCTGAACTTTCAGGTGACCACAGGAAGCCCTCCAACCCATGTATGAAGAGTCAGTGAACAGCTCTTGAGAAGGAACTGGAGGCTGAAAGGGCAGGCCTGGGTTGAGGGTTAAAAAAAGAAAGAAGAGGCACTCTGAAATTAGGGTGGCAATGCTGAAACTAAACTGACTAGATGTACAACCAAAGCTTCCACATATGCAGCCTGGCAAGACGGAGCACTGGATTAAGAGAGGCCATGAATCCTAGGGCTTGAAGAAACTCCTTGGTTGAAACTGCCAGCAGAGGAAGGAGAGACTGAAAGAAAACTGTCAAGGACAAAACATTTGAAGGTGGAAGAGAGGCCAACAGTGACACTGGCTGAATCCTGCAGTGCAGAACCATATGATTCTGAGAGGCAGTCAGGACAGACTTTTGAAAATTGATAGTGAACTCGACTTTGAAACAGAGATATGGTGAACTCTACAACCTGTGGCAGGAGAAGGAGCCTGAAGCAACAGGTCATCTAGATAATGAAAAATATAAATGCCTTGGAGCCTGCAAAAGGCAATCAAAGTAGCTAGGCATTTTGTGAATATCATTAGAGCAGAAGACAAGGCAAAAAGCAGAGAATTGAAAATGAGAAAAAAAAAGAGAAACACAAAAACTTCCTGAAGAGAGGGTGAATGGAAATATTAAGGCAAGTATTCTTCAGATCTAGGACAAAAGAAAAGCCTGAGCCAGCAACAGAAGAAACATGGTTTGAAGAGAAAGCATCTGAAAGGAAGGAACCTTAAGAAAAGTGTTGCATAAGGAGAGACCCAGAATAGGCCTCAAAGTGCCTTGCTTTTGAAGAACCAGGAACATTCTTGAGCAGAATCACTTTCCTACTCGGGAAGGAAGGACAGGCTGAATAATTCCTTGGTCCACCAGGAACCCAAAAACCCTCTGAGAAATCTGGAAGCTGCTCTCAAGGAGGTTGAGGAATCCCTGAAAACAAGGGAGAGACTTCCACACCATGAAGTAACCTTGACAAACAATGGACAGAACTCAAGAATCTGAAGTGATGAGTTGCCAGTTTGGAAGACAAAAGGAGAGCCGAAGAGACAAAGGGACCTGGCCGAGGGTTAGGGAGCAAAATATCAAATAGAGACAGACTTGTCCGATAAAGGAGTATTCTGGGCCACAGGAGCCAGAGAAGACTTAGTAGGAGGAGCTTGCCTACCACCCTTTCAGCCTTTAGTGGCCTGATGCGGCTGCCAACAAAAAAAAAGTAGACTGAGTAGGATAGTTTCTGTGGAAGTTTGGGATGGGGGACACAAAAGTATGTTTATGGTCCTGCAAAGCTTTAACTTTCTCTTGAGCAGACTTAAGCATATCAGCAGCAGCAGTCCCAAAGAGATTTGTGGTATCCAAAAGAGTATCCAGCAACATAGGTTATGACTGCAGACAAAGCCAAGAATAGTGCCTCATGACAGACGCAAAGGCAGCAGCCTTGAAATAGGCATCAGCAGCATCATAGCTGCATTTGATAGAGTGGCATGTCTACCTGAGAGTTAGAACCCAGAACAAAGACAGCAAAATTCCTTCAGAATTGGGATGTCAGAAAAAACCTGACAAGCCTGTTCAATCATGGCCAGAACATATCTAGCATGTGGGTCTGGTAATTAATGGCCCTAAAGGCCAAGCTCACAGCAGTACAGAACTTCTTCCAATCTTCACCATAGCCCTACCATCCAGAGAAGACTGACACCACTGCGGGATCAGCAGAAGGATACTTAAACAGGAATTGACAAACCTCAGGAACTTTATAGTACTTGTCACATTTCTAAGGAGCAGGGGGGCTTAGAATAAGGAGTCTTACAGGCGGCTATAAAGTTGTATAACAAAGCAGCCAACATAGGATGTACTGCAGAAGGTCTAGGTGTGCCAACCTGAAGCAGCTTATAATACTCTTCTGTATATCAGACACCTGAGAAAAATCCCACTTAAAGGTATTCCATTATTCTGGCCACTGTGTCCCCAAATGACAGCTCCTCCAAAGGAGACTCAGGGTTAATGGAACAAAGGGAAGAGCAAGACAAGGACCCCTAATCAGATTTTGAATCCTCATCTAAGGAAACAGGTTTCTTACACCTTTTAGAAGGAGTTGAAATCCAAGGCAGAGTAGGCACAGAAGCAACTTGGGGAGGCTTCAAGGCCATTAAGGCCTTAAACAAGCCTCTAGTAAACTCCTGCCATTTCCTCTGAGGGTCCTTAGGACATACAGAAGAATGTTCAGTCTTCTGTTTTTTCTTGGCTAGGACATTAGGGCTCATAGGTAGGTACTAGGCTATCGGCCCTAGGGCCTATACAAGCCTAAACAAAAAGGTACCCTGGCTTTTGCCATCCAAGAAAATTATTTTCCTGTGCTCCTGTTGAGCAGAGCCACAGAGGTGATCCCCGGGGTGAATTTCCTATTTCCCATCCAATCATCAAGATTTTTCTTGAAGAGTGCTAATGAGGAGCTTTGTTTGATACAGATAGGCAGTTTGTTCCAGAGTATGGGAAGTCTCTGGGACAGGAATCCATCCCTCCAGCATGTTTTGATTATTGTGGTGACAAGGTTTAGGTCCCTAGAGCATGTAGCTTGGAGGGATTGGGATTTCTTTACGTGGAGCATGTCCAACAGCTCTGGGTTTGACATAGCTTTGTATGTTAGGCACAGATCGCCTCTGAGTAGGCAATATGTGACGGAGTAAAGCTGGAGTTTTTTGAGACTGTCTGCGTAGGGCATCTGTTTGAGGCTGGTAATCCTTTGTGAGGCATTTCTGCAGCCTTTCCAGTTGTTGTAGAAGTCTTGTGTGATACATACCAAAAGGGTTGTTGTACTCTATAATGGGTCTAATGAGTGATGAGTAGAGGGGAACAATGGACCTCTTTTTTCCTGGATGAGAAACCTTTTGTGATGAGGTGTGCCGAGCAGAGGGGAACAATGGACCTCTTTTTTCCTGGATGAGAAACCTTTTGTGATGAGGTGCTCCACATAGAAGGATTTCCTGACTACTGTGGCGATGTGATTATCAAAGGAGAGACTACTGTCCACCTGTGTCGCAAGGTCTCTTAAAACACTTTCGGTGTTAAGAGACTACCGCCTATGTGGTAGCTCATGGGTACAGAGTTTTTACTAAAGGGGGTGACAATGCACTTTTTCGCACTGAGCTTGAGGCCATGGCTTTGACACCAGGCATCTGTCTCAGTGAGGCCCTTTTGTAGGATGTCCACATCATTTAGAGTTTCAATTATGGCTCCTAGTTTGCAGTCATCAGCAAACTTCTTTAGCCAAAGACCTTCTGTATTAGCCTGTACTTCAGAAACGTAGATACCAAACAGGAGAGGACCCAGGACTGAACCCTGTGGTAATCCACTTGTCACTGGTCTGAAGTGTCGGATTTGGAGTCTGCTACTTTCACAGTGTGGGTTCTGTCAATGAGCCTGTTGGCAACCCATCTTGTGACATAGGGATTTATACCTAGTTTAGTGAGTTTATCTATAACTTCAGAGTGGGGGATGCTGTCAAAAGCCTTGGCGAGATCAAGATGGGCTGTATGAACCACTTTGCCCTTGTCTACAGCTTTGGCGACAGGTTCAAATAAGTCAATCAGGTTTAGGATACATGCTCTGCCTTTTACAAACCTGAACTGGGTGGAGTCCAGAGTTTGGAGATTACCAATGTCTTTGTCTATAAGCTCCATGATGACACGTTCCATGGCCTTGCAGACCAGGCTCATTAGGCTAATGTGGGTGGTAGTTCCCAGGGTCCATGGTGGCTCCCCCTTTGTGGAGTGGGATAACTGTTGCTGTGCACCATTCAGTGGGCACAAAGCCTGAGGTGAGGCTATGATTGAACATGGTGCTTAGGTGGGGTGCCAGTTCATTCTGTAGTTCATGTAGAATGCAGCCTGGGATGTTGTCAGGTCCCATGGATGCTGTGTTCTTGACTTTGGAGAGTGTGGTTTTTACTTGTGCAGCTGTGATTACAGGAACTTTGCATTCTTCTGGTATAGAGATGGGCCCTTTGGGGGGGGGGCAAGGTTAGCACTGAACCTATCTGCCAGGATGTTGGCAATATCATTTGGTTCTGTATATTTAGTGCCATTGTGCTGTAACTCAAGAGCAAGATCTGAGTGCTGCCATTGAGATTCTTGACATAGCTATAGAATGCTTTGTGGTCGTCTTTAGAATCAGTGACTATTTTGTTTTCATAACTAGCTTTGGAGGATTTTATGAGGGATCTCAGCTTCTTACTGAGGCTGACCAAAGAGTTTTTCCAGTCATGGGATTTTTCTCTTTTTTGCAAAAGTTTCTTTCTTCTGTTGTAGAGTTTGTTTATGGCAGGGGACCACCAGATTGGCTTCCTTTTTTTGGAGGATAGCATATTGGTTCTGTTAGGGATAGCACGATCCATGCACTCGTGTAAGTGCTTATAACGTGCATTTGTGTAGGACTCAGGAGTCGTACCTCTATTGTCCATCTGCATGGGTGTTTTGAAGTTTGCCACTTCTGTCTTAAGAAGCATGAAGTTGGCTTTGGAGACATTTTTTATGGTGGTTTCCCTAATGGGGGCGGGATGTGGATGTCTAGGCTGATTAGCTTGTGATCAGATCTGACTAATGAGGAATTGACCTCTGGTGTGGAACACCGGTCGCTCATGTTGGTAATGACCAGGTCCAGGATATTGCTGCTCCTGGTGGGGGTCTGGATAAGTTGATCCAAGGCGTTGGAATTCATGACTTCCACAAAACGTTGAGCAAAAGAGTTGGTACATGAGTAATTTTCCCAGTTAATGGTGGGGTAGTTGAAATCACCCATTATTAGGGTGTTGGGTTGTACCCTAATATTTATCAGTGTATTAAGAAATGAGGAGTGAGTGTGAATCCTGGGGCATGGTGAGGGATCTGTAGCAAGTTACAATTTGGATTGCGGTCTTGCCCAGAGTTAGTTTCACTTGGATAATCTTGGATGCATTATGCTGAGTAACTAGCCTGGAGGTGTGGATATCCTTAATGAATATGGACACACCCCCACCTTTAGTGTTTTGGTCCAGGTTAGGTGGCCGAAAGGTGTGGTATGAATTACAGCCCGGTAATGCAGGGGTGCTCTCTGGAGCCTTGAACCAGGTCTCTGTCACTGCACAGATGTCGAGGTTCTCCATTTTAAGGAGTGCCTCAAGTGAATGCATTTTGAGGGTTAGACTTCTAGCACTGAGTAGCATTACCCTCAGATTTTGCTTGCTTGTAACCTGTTATGGTTGTGAATTTGTCATTTGAACCTTGTCTAAAAAAGGCACTATAGGGGTGGCAGGAGCCTTAGCCAGTATCTGGAATCCTAAGGGCGACAGGTGCAGGCCATCTCTAGCAAAGCATCATGGTCTGTCGATCATGTCATCCCAGGCAGACAGATACTGGATCCCCTTAGAATGACACCAGAGGCTTAAGCCAATTGTTGAAGTCAATCATTTTGTCCTTGTACTGTGATATAATTTTGGGTGATGGCAGGATGCTACTCAGGGCTAGGGTCATACCTGCCTGGGTTACAAGACCGGAGAGCTCCTCCATGTCTCTTTTTATGTAGTCCAGGGACGTATGCCTCAGGTCATTCACACCAACATGGACAATGACAGAGTCATATTTGTACTTGTGAAATGACCTGAGTGCGTGCATTATGTGGCGGATCCTGGAACCTGACAGACAGCTGACAGTAATGTTCTTCTTGTTTAGCCTGTTGAGTCGAACATCAGTGTGCCTGACTATAGAGTCGTCTATGACTAGAGTGTTGGGTATGTTGTTATACCTCATGGGCTGTGGTTGAGTGGCATACTGAGTTTGTGGGCTATGTGTCATTTGGGGTGTGTTGGGGGGGTGGAGGTTGCATGCATTTCTGCTTTGGAGGTCTCTGTTGCTTGAGCAAATTTTTAATGAGAGCCTCCGCGAATTTAGGTGTGTACTCTGTGTTGCTATGTGTGTGTTTTGGTGGTGTAGGTTTTGAGGGACTATATGATGAGTGTAGTATGGTGCAAGTGTTTACCTTCTCCTCTTGACTGTCTAGTCCAGTCTTGGGTGAAGAGAGCTTTGCTTCCAGTTTGGCTATATAAGTGCATCTCTCACAGGTTGTAGTGTTGGGTGGTAGGAGGAGAGAGTTGTCTGTGTACATGAGGAAATTGCTGCACTGCCCCAAGATGCCCAGATTCATCAGATAGACAGGAGAAAACACTGGAAGCTGACCCTCAGACATGCCTGTATAGGTGCTTATTTATTAAGTACTAAAAATTGTTTTCCTCTAGACAAGTGAGGAAAGTTGAGTGCTGTAGTAATTTGTAGCTTATTTAGTTTTTATAAGTTCTGAACAAGTGCTGAGCTCAAAGAAACAGATTTGAGTGCTAAAACTAAAAAAATGGTTAGTTCTAAGGGAAAATTTGAAGAGTAGACTTTATGGCGCCAGGAATAGTTTAACCCTAGCTAAGCGGCGATGCATAAAGTGTATTTTTTTTATATAACAGTAGCAAATGAGCAAACTGATTTAAACAAATTAACCAATATTACATCTGCAGTGGTGCAGCGGTAGCATTGTTGCCTCACAGCAAGAGGTTCTCCCATTCGATTCTCGGCTGGAGTGCAGGGAGTGCCTTCTGTGTGGAGTCTGCATGTCCCCCCCGTGGTTGGGTGGGCATTCGAAAGACATGCGTAAATGGGCGTGCCTTCGTTGAAGGTTGAACATTGAGCTGGCACCTCGGTGTTCGTCAAAATCTACTGCCAATCATTAGCGGACCGGAATTCCGCTGTGGCGACCCCTAACCTAGAAAAGCCGAAAGACAACAACAACCAATAAAAAACTAAAAACTGAGCCTGACATTGGACTGCCTACAGCACTATCACCCATTTCTAGAGAGATATCCGGTGGAGCTGGACAGCCAAAGAATCCGGCTGAGATCTCTTGGCCTTCTTAGTTAATGGTAATACCTTGGGGTTAATCGATTCTGCCATGTTACCCTGGGCTAGACAGATGGCCAACTTCTAAGAATCTTAGGCAGAAACACTTTACAAATACTACACGAGGTATGGTCGTTTGAAGCACCCAAACAAAACAGACAATGTTCTTGACAATTTTATGGGGAATCTACCTACCAAACAGACATTTTTCCTTCTTGGATGACTTCAAGTAACAAAAAGGAAACAAGACCATCAGTAAGAAGAAAACAAGACCCAAGTGGGGCGCTTATCTAATGGCTAGATATTTAGTACAGCAAAGGGCATTCAGACCAACAAGAGATGATGGCATTTGGACTAGTGACAAAGAAGTCCTGGGTAACTGTGCCCATACAGCACCTTTATGACCTATGTCCTATGCAGGGTGCATACGCATCATGTATGGCACATACCAAATCTAAAGATTTTGATATACTGTCTGGACGTTGGGCTATCCTGGCAAGAGATCCCTAATGTTAAGAATACTGAAACAGTAACACAGAAGGACATCTCCATTTCCTTATTAGAATGTTCTGTATCTAAACAAGTCTTTGATCTTCTAGAAAAAATATTCTAACAGATGGATATAGCAACTTGAATCTCACACATGTTTTCAAAATACTCTGATTATGGGGATAAACTTAATTCACTGTATACTACGCAGAAGAGATGCATCACTTTCCACAAATGCTCTGGTGTTCCCAACTGTTTATTCTTTTCCATTCTACCACAATTTTGTCAGCAACAGCTCTTTCTGGTGGCATGACTGCATATTTATGTTATAAGGCTTGGCTTCTTTCTCATGGCCAAATTTGCTCCTTTAATTAATAAATCCTGCTGTGGAATACCAATCCATTTGTTTATTTGTACCTTCATAAAATTAATGCAGTTTATTCCTTTCAGTTTCTATGGTATAGTAGAAAATCTCAAGAGTTTCCTACATGCTCTGTCTTCCAAATCTAATTAATGAAACAGTTCTTATAAGTCTCAGATTCAGACAGTCTAGCCTTCATTTCAACCTTTGACTTCTGTAATTCTGTTAGCTCATCTGAATCTACTTAATGTTTCTACTTTTTGCGTCTTTTGTCATTTGACTTTACACACACACACACACACATATATATATTCTGATGGTTTCTCGCTTATTTTAAACACATCTAAATGGATTTATTTCTTCCTCTAAATTACTGGAAGCTATCACTTGTACCAAAGCTGAAACCATACCTGCTTTTTGCTGGACATCTGACTCTTTCCCAAAGTTTTTTTTCTTCTCTTTTTCTATTTAATATTCTCTTACTTTCTCCAGATGCATTCTTTGTTGACATTCAGGCAGTATAGTGACTAGCCAGTAACCAAATTTTACCCCAAATGTTAGCTTCCATGGGCTCCTTTACTTCTTGTTTACATTGGGAGAGTTCTAATCAACCTGCTCTTCAGAATGTAGACATCTTCGATTCTCTTCCTTAGTGTTACATAATGAGAAATAAGAGATGAGGAGACTTAGTAATTGAACTTTGGCTGACTGCACTGTGAAATCAGTCACAATTTCTTTTATTTTGTTCTTTTCTCTCCCCCATGCTTGCTGACCATCAGAACCCATCACTGTGGATATACTGCTTTCAGGCTATCCCGTGGGCATCCTGGGAGGTCCTATAAGCACTAGCATTTTGCCACCACTTGCCTAGCTGGAACTCGTGTGTTATGGAATAGGCAGTGGGATAGAGGACATTCACAATTTCAAAGACAGGTTATCTGTCACCTGTATGCTGTTTTTCTTACTGCCCCTGTCCTAAACTGCAGTAACAAAAATATGTTGAAAAGCTCCAAATGAAAATATTACTACTTCATTTGCCAAAACTAATGCAGTACTCCATCAAGCAGAATACTTACTATACTTCTATCAGGTAAGGATAAAAGTTGACTAGCATTCTAAACTGCAACAAAAATAGTGTGTGACTGAGCAAAACTGTTCTTAATATGAAGCATTTTTTCTTACTCGAATAAACTAACTCCATATTTCTGTTCTTAGCCGAGTTGTCATCCAGCTCCTTTTAGGCTTTAAACTTATGCAGGCACTCCCTGGAGACGACTGTCACTGGGAGCCAAAGTGATAAATAAGCAGCAGCTTTTAATTTACTAAGACGTCCAGATGCTAGCCAGTGTAATGGACAGAAATAAATGTTCTAAAATAGATCTCTCAAATCCATGATACCTTACCAGTAACAAATACCTCAGGAGAGCAAACTGAGTTATAACACACTGCAGGCACTTGATGGTCAAGTGGAACAGTTGACAAACAATATATGGCAAATAAGAACTAAAGGACAGCACACATGATGTAACAGGCATGCAGATGTTAACTAATACATATGAATATTTGTCAAGAGTGATCAGTATTATTTATTTATTTTACATTTGTTGACCAGGTTTGTCCGACTGAGCTGAAGAGCCCTTTTTTCAACAGAAACTCGGGGAGAAAAGCTCCAACATACTATACAATTTTCATTATAAATTAGCATTAAACAGCAATGTTACAGGATTATTAAAAGTCATTAAGTAGCACTGCAATGTTACACAGTGTCAATAAACAGGAGTATAGCAAAGCTCTTTCAAGATGTATAAAAAGAAATAATACATCATTAAGATGAACACAGTTTTTGGGGTAAGTGGTTACAAAAACCCAATTTTATCATAATGTAGTTGCATGAAGAAAAGACGATTACAATAGAATGTTTCTCTGAGGTGATTTGTTTAACAGGATTTAGAAGGCAGAAAGATTAGTCAAGGAAGATTAGACAGCTAGCAAAAAGAGTTAGTTAAGGGCAGAAAGTAGATTAAGGTATGGGAAGTAGGTGATGTTTAAGGAGTGAGAGTGCAGTGGCAGGACCAGTGACTTGGCTGGTACAGAATAGAATGAATGATCTGGAGTTGAGAGAGAAGCTGGTGGGGTAATTCAAGCCAGTTTAGGTGTTTGAGAGAGAGAGACAGAGAGAGAGAGAGTGATGGGATTTGTAGGTTTGTTGGGCAGCAAATCTATCTACCTTGTTTGTAGGTAGATTTGAGTTTGGTCAGGAGTGTTGAGTTAAGACTTGAGAATTTGAGAGTTGTACATTAGACTGGGTAGAAAGTAGGTAAGAGAGAGTAATCTTGGCTTCAGAGGTAAGGAATTTCTTGTTACGGTAAAGGAGCCCTAGTTCTGAATGAGTATTTTTGATACAGTTATTAACATGCAAGTCAAATTTAAGCTGATCGTCGATGGTTACGCCTAAGACCTCAGTGCTGGATTCTACCTGAATGCGAGTGTTATTAAGGGACTGTATGGAGGAGAAGGGTTTAATATTGTTGAATTTTTTTAGGTAGGAAGAGTAATAGCTTAGTTTTTTAGGGTTAAGGATGAGTTGGCTCTTGGAGAGCCATGTTTTGACCAAGTTAAAAGATGTCTCAGTAGCTGAGAAGAGCTTAGAGGGAGAGCTGCTTATGATGATGACTGTAGCGTCATCTGCGTATTGCACTAAAGATGACTGAGGACAGGAGGTATAGAGCTGATTAGTAAAGATATTAAAAGTAAAAGCCCTAGAATAGACCCTTGATGTACACCCATTTGTACAGGGAGAGGAGGGGAGAGTGCAGAGTGCCATCTCACTCACTGACAGATCCATTAGTGAGGTAGCTGGAAAACCATGCAACAGTATCAGAGGAGAAGTTGAGGTTATGCAGTTTGTGCAGCAATAGAGAGTGCAAGACAGTGTTGAAAGCTTTTGAGTGGTCCAAGAATAGGCAAGAAATAAGTTTATGGTCGTCCATGACTATAGAGACAGTGTTGAGGAAGGATAACAGAGCTGTAGTGGTGCTATGTTTGGGTCTGAAGCTGTGTTGAATAGGTGTAAGCAGATTTTCCTGTATTAGATGCTGCATAACTTGTCTATGAATACATTTTTCTAGTACTTTAAAAAGAGGGGAGAGGATAGATCTAAAGTTGGAGATATCGGAGGAGTTACCTCCTTTGTATATAGGTAGAATGTAGTATTGTTTCCACATGGAAGGGACTTTAGATTCAGAGATAGAGCGATTAATTAAGATAGATACAGGGAGAGCAAGAGAGTCAACTGCTAGTAGAAGAAAAGTGGAAGGAATATTGTCAGCTGATGCTGAGTTTGGTTTTAATTTAGAAAGTAGAGTTTTGATATAGCTAGTAGGTACAGGTTTGAGGGAGAAGGTATTTGAGGAGACAGTATTAGGAATAGGTTCAGAAAAGTTGGAAATGTTAGTAGTAAAGGAGTTTGTGTTAGGGTTGAGTAGCTTAGATACTGAAGAGATAAAATAGGTATTGAAGATATTGGCAGTTTCTTCAGATGTCTTGCCTGGGCATGGATTGGGGGAGCTAAGATTACTGGGATGTAATATTTGGTTAATAGAGTTCCAGAATTTTTTAGGATTAGATCATAGGGCTGTGTGACAAAGACATTTTGAATAAGATTCTAGTCTTAACGAGGCCTTTAACCAGAGTGAAATTGTAAAAAGAATGTGCACCACATGAAAAGCAACTCTCTATAGTTGGTAATTAATATATGCAAAGCTAAAGACCGCATATATTTTGCAACCTTTAAATATAAGTGTATTATAGATACACAAATACATAAATGTTGTGTCAATATATACATCAAATCAAATACACAGATTCTATGTAATAGCACATCAGCATTAACTCTATGCATGTTATGGGTTAATTACATTGAATACAACAATTTGTCCAGTTTCAATAAATGCAACACTTCGGTCTTAGTATCATAATGAACAGGATATACATCTGTCTGTTTTTTTTTTTTTTTAATGGTCTTCCATTGCTGGAGTATTTACTAGGACAGTTCTCGCTAGATATCAGATCTTTCTTTTGGGGCAGCTCTTGCTACATTACTGCTTTTCTTGGACAGACATCTGTGCAATTTTTGACTATAACTACTTACAGCAGTATTAGTGGCGCAACAGGTAGTACACTCACATTTGGTACTGAAGGTTGAGGGTAACATTCGCACATCAGGTAGACTGATTGCTGACACTGCAGGGCAGCATAAGGAGGGTGCAACACTCATCCTTCGGATGAGATGCTAAACCGAGGTTTCATCTGTTTGACTTTGTGGTAGCTCAGGTTGATGTAAAAGATCCTATGGCACCTATCAAAAAAAGTATGGGAAGTTCCCTCCACTGCCCTGGATAAATTTCCCCAGTAGTATAAATACCACCATACAACCTACCTTATTAACTATGAAAGAAATTAAAATCTGTGAATCCTTTCAAAAGAATGTAGTGTTATAAAGGTAAAATAATAATTGCATATGAACATCCACAATATGGATTGTGAATTCCTTTTTACTGGAATAATTTGGAAAATAAACAAGTAAATGAATGGGCTGCACAATGGTCACCTCAGAAGCCACTTTAGAGAGAATGATAGGTTTTGTACATAGAGGAACACACTGCCCTTGTGGGAGACCAAATAGGGCACTACTGAAGAAAGCATTTGAAGCTCAGACACTCTTCTTCTGGAAGTAAAGGCCATCAAAAACTAGGTTTTCCATTACAGGAATTTCAGGTGGGCTGTAAAAGTCAATTTAAATGTTGATTTTATTAATGCCTACAACATAAATTTCATGTCTCAAAGAGGAACTGGTTCCTTAACCGGGGTCTGAGAAGGAAAACATCTTTTAGAAAGGCTGTGCAGAGCTTGTGCAAGGCTAACAAATAATCCTGTTGGCCACATGAAAGTTGGAAATGGGTGCTAACTTTACCTTAATGGTGGACTAGCTTGAACCTCAATCAAATCTGTGTGTTGGGAAATGGAGAACATACAGAAAAGGAGTCAATACCTTGTGAAGAAGCCCAGATGACAAAACGTCTTCCACTTCACATGATAGAGCTTGTGTTTTGTTTCTTTCACGGAAATAGACAAAATTCTACCCACATCAGAAGAAAATTATGCACTGCTGGTCATTATTGGAAATGGACAAACCAAGCAGTTAGTTTGAGGTTAAGGAAATATGGGTGAGGTTACCTGGAGGGATAGAAGAGCAGAGCTGGTACTGGATCCAATAAACAGGGTGTTTCACCTGAGGGGAGACCTGAACCAAATTTATCATGCCCAAAAAGGCAAATGAGAATGACAAATGCCTTGCATTTGTTTACCTTCTGTAGAAATCTGGGGATCAAGGGCAAAGCTGGAAATGCACAGAGCAGACGAGGAGGCCATTGCTCAACCAGAGCATTCCACAGTGGCTGTCTCTGTCGAGGGATCATTGTAAAATACTTGCTACACTTGGTGTTGTCTGGAAAAGCAAAAAGATTACAGCATAGCTGGCCCCAGTGTTAAAATATCTCATGTGCCACTGCTGGATTGAGGGATCACATGCAAGGCATTAGGATCAACTAGCTGAGTCTGTTTGCATGGCAACTGACAGCTCCAGGAATGTGCACTGCAACAAGAAAGCCATTGCCCTTAGCTAAATTCTCATTGGCTCATAGCACAGGAGATAACATCTGGTTCCTCCTCATTTGTTTATATAGTATTCACAGTTAATGATGTCTGTTTGGATTTAGATCACCCCAGAGGAAGGCAGTCCTGAATACCCCGCAATGCTAGCAAAACTGCCCAAATCTCTGGACATTAATGTGAAGTCTGGCCTCAAACAAGGTCCACAAACCTTGGACCATCTTCCCCTTGTAATGCCTCCCCACTCCAGGGAGAAGGCATCAGTGGTAAATAGTGCTTCTGGATGATAAAGGACAAATTGCCCACTGGACAAAACATATGGGGAGTCCACACCAATGCAAATACTGTCTACACATACTAGTTATAATGACAGAAGCTGAAAGGGGATGCAAGAGTTGAGACAACTGCACTCAAAGAAGCCACTGTAAAACTCTTCATGTGATAGTGAGCAAACTGCACCATCAGTATAGACAATGCCATCAGGCAGAAAACTATGAGGACTAGATCAGCTGTTGGGATATAGCCCAAAGACAACTCTGGAAAGCTACTTTCAATGCCTGAATTATGTTTGCTGACAGACTATCAAAATGGTCATGTCCAACTGGCATCTAATGAACTGAATTAGTTGGATCGGCTAAAGAAATGACTTCTGATAACCTATGGGGATTCCCTAGGGCTGAGGCACAGCTTGAGAAAATAGTCTCTGCTTGGAAAAGAGACTCCACTGTCAAAGCATCTAGGAGCCAGTCGTCCAGATAGGGGAAGACTCTGCATCACTGAATGCATAGATAGGTTACTACAACTGCCATGCACTTAACACCCAGGGAACTGTAATGACACCAAACGAAAGGGCTCAGAATTTTTTATTTGTATTTATTCTTTGTTGAGTGGGTTAATCCCACTAGGCTAGAAGCATCTTTTCATGGGAGACCAGATATGGTATCTATACTTGTACTAGAAGAAATCTGGCTAGGCATTGGAGAACTTCCCCTAGTCTTTCTGATAGGCGCAGTGGAATCTTTTACATCCATCTGAGTTACCACCAGCTCAGGTACGCGGGGACTCAGTTTGAGATCTCATCTAAAGGATGACATGCTCAAAAGTACAGCACCACCTTATGCTGCACTGCAGTGTCAGCAATCCAACTATCTGGTGTAAGAATGGAACCCACAGCCTTCTGCAACAATGCTGAAATGTATGTATGTCGAGGACACTTTTGCTGTCTTGACATGCAGATAGACTGAATATCAACTAAGCACATCTAGTCATTTGCCCTGAAACAAAATATGAGTGTACCATGACCATTGTGAATTGGGAATTCCTGACATTGTTAAGTGACTGAGATCCGGTATGGGCTTGAAATCCTCATTTTTTTTCTCAGAAGCAAAAAGAACCTGGAATAAAATCTTGATCCTGTCTGGTACGGTAGGACCTCATTAATGTTTTTTGTCTAGCAAGAAGATAATCTCCCTTTTTGCTGCTCTAGCTGATGGGGTACAATATCTGAGAGAGGCTTTCTCATTTTTTTTTTTGGGGGGGTAGGGAAAAGGGAATAGAACTGACTCTGGAAATGCTGGACATTATCCCTCTGACTCACTTGTCCAGAATGACTACCATCCACACAAGAGAGTACAGGGACTAACGACCCCTGCCTGTCTCCAGAAGGAAGCAGTCAGGTAGCCCTTCAGGGCTGCTGAAGTTGTCTGATGGAAAAGGACCCATGATATCCCTGACTTTGCAGACCCCCTCAGTCTCTGAACATGCATCTGTTAAATGGGCCTTCTCTACCCTGGCCATTCCGGTCAGGAGCAGAATCAAATAACTGGCAAATGGCCTTAATGAATCAACGTGACTTTAGGTAATTTTGGCTGCTGCTATATGATCTTTGAAGAGGATCAAATCTCACTCTGATAGCAGAAAGCATCTTGTCATCCTACTCACATTTTTTTTCTTTCGTAGAGGAACCAAATAGTGAAGATCCATTAAAGGGTGGGTGAGTTGCAAAGGGAGAGCACTTTAAAGTTATCTGCAAAATGGCAATGGCACAACCAGGACTGACATCTCAGAGTCACGCCTATGTTGGCTGCTCTTGCCACTCCATCATCCATAATATGATTGATGCTCTTGAAAAGGTTTGAAATGGCCATCTCTACCACCTTCATTAAGTCCAATGCTGGGGGCCTTCTCAAAGCTGCAAGAGCTTGCTGCATCAGGTCCCACCGAAAATGGTTCATATGAGAGACATACTTCAGGGCACTTAATGCAAAAAGTGCCCACAGCATATGCCTGCTTCCCTAGTCTATATACAGCCCTAGACTCCATGTTGGGGGAAGGATAGTGGCTGCTCTGTCAGTCAGTTCCTTTTCTGCCACTGCTGTCACTTTAATGGAGTCTGCTAGGACAGACTTTGCCCAGTGCTGCCCAGCACTAAGAATTTTATCTGGTTAATGAAGCACATATTTACACATACAAGGCTTCTGCCATGACCACTTTATGGCTAGATCTATGAACTTGCCTGCTGGAGGAATCATCCAAGAAGTAGATGGTGTCAAACTGTAGGCTTCAAAAACAACTTCCACATCCTGAAACAGATGGGGGTTGGTGTGCCATAATCACCTCTGTCACATGAGTTTTAAGGTCTTTCCAAAAGTAACATCCTTGGGAAGAAATTAGGGAGAACCTCACTAACATTCAAATTGGTGTCGGACGTGATGGACTTCAAAGGTGAGTCAGTGTGCTTCCTTTTAGATGTCCTCTTGCTTGGAATGTTGGGGGGTGGTATATCCTTACTCCTCAGAAGACTATTCCTGACCAGTGGCGTTTTTGATGACCAAGACTCAACTCTGACTCAAGGATGTTTGATGGGAGAAGAGGTAAGAACGAGTAAGACTTAACATCTGCTGAATCTGCAGACGTCAGTTCCATGACTAGATCCCTCCCTCCAGGAGGAGAGATGACAGACACCAAAGAGGACATAGCCAAAGGAAAGAGTGTGGATGGCTTCAAGGAGGAGAATGGAGTTGAAGAATAAAATGCTGAGGTCTCCGAAACCATCAACAGAGCTGTGCGCAACAACTCTAAGGGAAAAATGCTAAAGCTTTGTGGTCAGCATGATGGTCACAAGATGATCTTGGCCGCAACCCTATCAGGGGCTAGTGTGTCAGATCCAATTCCTGAAGTGACAATCCTGGAGTCAATGTTGGCACCGAGGGAACAGGCCTCTCATCCAGAATCTGGTTTGAGACCGTGAGTAATGAAATCCACACCAGAGAAGTAGCCAAAGAGGGGGACATAGGACCATCCCTAGCTACCTTTTGAACCAAAGGAAATGGGAGGACTCCCATCTTGATCTGCATCTTCAGGAAAATCCTTATCAAGTGATCCAGGTCTGCCTCTGAAATATATTTGTAGGAATTGAAGGACCAGGAAGGATGAAGTGGAAGAATGACGAGAAGGGATCCTAGACAGTTCCTTCTTGGATGACATCCGGTTTACTAGCCTTTTGGGGGACTTGCCCTGCAGTATGATCTGCTCTGACAACTCTGAAACTTTTGGAGGGGAATGTGTCAGTGTTGATACAGAAGGTACCTACATTCAGAGTGTCTCTTTCTCAACTTCATCTTTGCAGATTTAGCCTCATCAGCAGACTTGTTTGACTTAAAAGACTCCGGATCTGGAGGCAAAAAGCCCTTGATAATAAGCTTGTTCTATCTATTGGAAAGTGCACTAGGTACAAAAGCTTTACAAACAAAGCAGTCTGTAATTAAGTAATCCATACCCAAACACACCACACAAACTGTATATGCCCTGTGGTGGTATATTATGCCCACATTTAGTACATTTTCGAAAAAAAGAAGTTATGTACTCACCATAATGTTCCATCTGTATTGTCGATTTTTTCATCTCACTTCACATATGGGTTCTGGATCCGAGCCATCAGATCTTACTCGGCCATTACTAAGCTTGTGGCAACCAAATAAGCTCTTGGATACCTCCCCTTACCCACAGTGCATCTCTCCATGTTACCTCAGATCTTGTTTGCAATAATGATCACTAGGAAAAACACAGAAAGAGAACTCAACTCTGAAAACTTTTTGAGGAGGCTACTTCTGGAGTATTAGGGACAGAAACATATCCTGAAGAAGACTTGCTTCCCACTCAATCAGTTAAAAGCCATAGGCAGGGGGCTGGACAGAGGGTGTGTGAGGACAGATGAAAAAATTGACAATACAGATGGAAGGTTATGGTGAGTACATAACTTCTTTATCTGATACTGTCAATTTTTTCATTTTATCCTCACATAAGGGACAGAGTCCCCAGCTTCCTATATCTTGGGTGGATTCGTGGAAGGATGTTCCTCAGAATCATTGAGCCAAAGGAGGCTCTTTCCTGGGAAACCAAATCCAACTTATAGTAAGAGATACAGGTATGATGATTGGACCATGTGGCCGCTGCACAACTCTCGTCCATGGAGGTATTAGTCTGAAAAATGGTAGATGTGGCCACAGCCCTAGTAGAATGAGCTTGAATAGGTTTGGAAGGAGTCATACCTTTTGAGGTGTAAATAAAAGAAATGCAGAAAGCCATCTTGATTAAGTGACATTAGAGACTGGTAGACCTTTCCTAGGGCCTGCAAAGGCAATGAACAACTGATTTGTTTTTGAAAACTCTTTAGTTTTATGCAGATAGAATTATAACTTTCTATGCACATCCAACAAATGCACAATACATTCACCTTTGTTGCTGAAGTTAGGAAAGAAAGCAGACAAATGTACGGCCTAATTAATACTGGTTTGTGAGACAACTTTGGGTAGAAAAGAAGGGTTGGTACACAGACAGACTCCGTCTTTACAGAAAATCAAGTATGGCGATTGAGAAGATAGATCCTGAATATCCGATATCCGCCTTGCGAATGTAAAAGCGACTAGAAAAATATCACAAGTCCCTACTGGTTCAAAGGGGGGGGGTTTGAACAATTAAAAGTAGTACTAAATTAAGGTCACATGGAGGAGAGGGATCCTTATGAAGAGGTCTTATCAATAGGGTCCCTTTCAAGAAGGCTTTACAAAGTCTGTGGGAAATGAGAGATAAGTTATCCTCCCCAGTATGAAAGTCTGAAATGGCTGCTAATTGCAATTTAATCATAGAGGCAGCTGCTGTTTTATTAAAAAGCTGGGGTAAGAATTCTAAGACAGAGTGAATAGGGGCTGTAAGAGGATCTATATTGTGCTGATGAACCCAAAATTACGATCCTCTTCCATTTACTCCTGTAAAGTTTTTGAGTGGATGATTTATCAGATAACAGTAAAATATGTCAGACTGGAGAGGACAGCATGGGTTGTCTGGCAATTAATGGAACTGGAGGAACCAACTTGTCAGCTTGAGGTTGTGAAGACTGGGATGAGTCATTCCTGTCGGGTGTGACAGCAGGTCTGGAATGGGTTCCAAAATCCAGGGTTCCTTCTGTAGACGAAGCCAGAGGAAGGGAAACCATATCTGTGGAGGCCGATATGCAATAATGAGGATTACTGTTCTCTTCAACCTGCTTGTTTTCTGAAAGAATTTGCGGATCAAGGGAAATGGAGAAAAGGCATACAATAGACCAGGAGGCCAATCTTGTATGAGAGCATCCCTTGGGGATTCCCCTGATGGGGGGATCAAGGCAAAGTAGCTACTGCATTTGTTGTTTAGGGGAGAAGCAAAAAGATCACAGCAAGGCTGGCCACATCTACGGAAAATGTCCTTCTCTACCTTCTGGTTGAAGGACCACTCGTAAGGCATAAGAATGGATCTGTTCAACTTGTGTGCTATCATGCTGAACTTTCCCCGGAATGTGCACTGATATGAGAAAACAGTTGGACGAGATCACCCACTGCCACACTCTGAGGGCTTATAGACACACAGGGTTGGACCAGACCACTGACATGTCTGACTGAATCGCCACTGTCCCCTGAGGAACAGCAATCTGGAATGCTTGCAATGCCCTCATCGATAGACCAGGTTCCTTGGACTGTCTTCCCCAGATAATGCCCCCCCACCCTATTTGGGAAGCATCCATGGTCACCGTGGCCTGCTGTCGAGAGGGAACAAGGGGTCAACCTTGTGTCAACTGTTCTGACTGAATCCACCATGAGAGGGTCCTTTTGCATGCGTTTGTTAGGAGAATTTGGTGAGACACTGACTGATGGACAACTGACCATTGGGCCACTAGAAGCCATTGTAGTATACTCATGTGGAACCTGGCTAACATGACTAACCCTACTGCCACCGCCATTGATCTTAAGGCTTGTAGAGCATGACAAGCAGTTACCTTCCTGTTTCAAATTAGTCAGTGTGTTTGACATCTGACTGTCAATACTCTGGAGAGAGGAAGTTTTGCGATCATACAAGTAGTATCCCAGACCGCTCCAATGAACTCTAGTGCTTGTGAAGGTTCTAAGTGTGATTTTTTGGTAAATTATCGTTATGCCTAGTTCTGTGCATATTTGAATAACTGGGTCTCTTGTGTTTATCAGTACATGCCTGGAAAGGGAGGATACGAGCCAGTCGCCTAAGGAAGCACCCAGAATCCTTATTGCCTCAGGTGAGCTGCAACCACTGCCATTCATTTGGTGAACACTCTGGGGCCAGTAATGAGACCAAAGGGCAGCTCTCTGAACTGATAATGACTGGCTCCCAACCAGAAGTGTAGGTGTCTTCTGGAGCATCTGTCCATTTTTACATGGTAGCATGCATCCTGAAGATCTATAGAGCACATCCAATCATCCTTTTGCAGGAAAGTAAGTATGAACTGAACCGTGGCCAAGTCCATTCAGAACTTGCTGTCTCGAACCAACTTGTTTAATCTGCTGAGATCCAGAATTGGTCTCCAAACCAGTTTTCTTTGGAACTAAAAAGAACATTGAGTAAGTTGTGAATTCTCTCTGGTCTCCGGGGACCTCTTGGATGACCCTTTTTTCTAGCTGTTTTTGAATTTGAATAACTGCCTGCTCCCTTTGACTGGGTGGGACATCTGGGATTTTTCTGTTTGAGGGGGAGAGTTGAGAGAAGGGAATTTGATGACCCCTGGATATTATCCTCTGCACCCACACACTGGAAGTTATGTTTTTTGCCAGGCTCTCCAATGCAGAGATAGTTGACCCCCAATTGCCTCCAGTGGTGGACAACTGGGCCTCCATTCAGGAGTGCAGGAAGGGTTCCCAAAAAAAAGGTTCTCAGGACCCCTGCTTCTGCAGGCTTCCTCTGCTGTGAGGGTGCCCTCTTCCATTAATATTACTCCTCCCTCTGCCTCTGGGGGAAAATCTTCATGTGTGTCCTGGTAAGAACCCTGAGACTTTTTGAACCACATTTTTCCACCTCCTCTCTGACCCTTTGGATAGGGTCTCTGAGGGTCAGAGAAATGTATGCCCACAACAGAGTCTTACCTTCTTTCTCACACCTAGATAGCGTATCTTTGACTTTGGGGCCAAAAACGGAAGAGCCGTCAAATGGGGTGTAGACAAATGAAGACTTAAAAGGCTCCACAAAAATCACATGGGCACATCCAGGCATGCCTCTACATAGAGATGCATGAACCAACCGGCCTACTCGTTCCTTCGGCTGCATGTGTGATGAGACTCATGGAAGATTTAGCTACAAGAGTGTAGGGTCACTTAGCTGGGAAACTACCTTTTTCCGTGCTCCCTCAGCTACTGCTCCTTCAAGGGTATCTAATCAGATGCCTTTGCAAACTTGTGAAATGGGAAAGATAATTAGACAAAAGACACTGAAGAGAAAACGCGCTTCCTGCATCTATCCATTGTCCTGGAATCTTTATTAGGAGCATGGATAGTGGAACTCTCCTCTGAAAGTTCCTTTTTGGTCGCTGCTGCCAAGACCATGGCATTACTGTAACCTCTTTTGTCCAGAAGGCCTCATCAGATGGGGCAGTAATTATTTTGTTCGGTCAGGAAGAGACTCGATGGAGTCCAGGGTCTCCTACACCCGCCTAGAGATCAGACCTATGAGCTCATCGGTGGGTGGCGTCACCAAGGAGGAAGATGGACATGAACCGAAGACTGCCAGGTATGCAGACTCCTCAGGTGAAGGATTATTGGACTGCCAGCCACCTCTGTTTCTGGATTTCTAGAATCTCCCAAAGGAAACATTCTCAGGAGGTGACCACAGGGATCCTTATCCCTCATTGAGGTCACTGTCTTCAGTGGCAGACTCCTCCATGGAGTACAAATGCTTCCTCTTGCAAAGTCTCTTCCAAGGGACCTCCTCAGTGGGGTACTCTGGGGAGGTATCCGAACAGAAAGGGGTACCCCGATGGGTATCCTGGTGCCTGTGGTCCCGCTGTCCTGGTGAAACATCCTGGTCAGAAGTGCACTGGGAATCCTGATGGCAGATGACCCTTTAGATGCAGTACAGCTATAGCCCTCTCCAAGCCCCAAAGGTTGACTGTTCCTGAGTGGAGGATGACTCTGACAAGCTAGGTCTGTGGGTCGGTGTCTCCTTCAGCCCAGAAGACAGCTCGCTCAGGGTGGAAGATGGAACCAAGCTCACCTGCGCTGAAGCTCCAAGGCACATCAACTGCTCTGACAGTCTGGGGGTTGAGCGCACTCGAGGACCTCAAGGTTCACTTTGGCTCCGGCAGCTCTCTGGCTCAGAAAAGGCCGATGAGCTCACAGCATAGGCCTGATCCAAAGAAAGAGACGTCTTCAGATCCGACCTGAAAGGCACTGGGAGCATCAGTTCCAAGGGCTCCAAAACTTGTTCTGTAGTTGGAGGAGGAATAGTAGACTTAGATGGCCCTGGAACCGTGTAGGTCGAGGCCGAGGGGGACTTAGTAATGTTCTGCGCCCACAGGATCTTCTGCACCAAACGTTCCACATCATCCTCAGTAAGGCTCCTGGTTGAATGGGAAGAGGATCCAGATGGATATTTAGGCCTGGATAAGAAGGAAGATGGTACTCTAGAAGGAACTGGGTCTATGGTAGAGGAGTACCAGGTCCTCTGGAGTGCCATAACAGGTTTGAATGGATTTTTGTTAGGATCCAAAAACCAAACAGATCTGATCTATCCATATTGGATAGAGCCGGAGTCGAAGACACCAGATCCAATTTGGTAGTGGTCGGTGCCAAAGGCTCCAATTGAGACACAGGTTCGGTAGATTATGAAGTCTTAGCTTTTGTCTCCGACTAATCTGACAGAGCTGACGAAGGTCTCTTTTTTTCCTTGTCACTGCTTTTCGAAGACAGAGAAGAAGCAGGGCTCGAATGAGCTGATTTCAACTTGGGAATCAAAGACTTGAGTTGACAACCAGAAATGGCCTCTTCAAAAGCTGAGGGTAGCATTCCCCTTAAAATGAGCTTAATTCTTCTTTCAGCCAAAGCTCTATGGTTGAAAGAATGACAGATGGCAAAATTTTCCTGTAAGTGGAGAGGCCCTAAACAGCAGACACAGAGGGAGTGCGAGTTGCTAAAGGGTATATTATGTCCGCACTTTGTGCATTTTTTAAAACTTGAAGGATTATCTTGTTTCTCCACCATGGGTCTCACAAAACAGTATGGAGAACTAGGAAAACAATCACAAAGTGCTACTAGAACACCAGAAAGGAGAAGGATAAAGGAAAGATTTATTTTTGTTGCAACAGAGAGGAGGAAGGGGGAAAAACTATAACAATAGTAGCTAAGATTACCTAAAAAGATAATGAGGAAGGGTAGTAACCTATGCAAAAATGATTACTAGAGGGATAAAGAGGGACAGAAGTGAAAGTAGCCTAATAAAAAGGCGTTTACTGTAGAAAAAGGGTTTTAAAGACAAGGGGAGAATGACAAAAATAAAAATACAAGAACGAAAAGAGTTAGGCAATTAGAGAGAGCAAAACACTTATAAAAATAACCTGACAATCCAAGAGTTCAATGGAAGGACCATGTCTTCATGAAGCGGCAAACGAGATCTGAGGTAACAGGGAGAGATGCATTGTGGGTAAGGGGAAGTATCCAAGAGCTTATTTGGTTGCCACGAGCTTAGTAATGGCAGAGTCAGATCCGATGGATTGGGTCTGGAACCCATACATGAGAACGAGATGAAAAATTGACAATATTAGATCTATTTTTTCTTGGTCTATATCCATGTCACCCTAAAGCGCGTGCTCTTACACAGACACAGACACACACACACACACACACACACACACACAGAAATTAACCTCGGTACAAACTACAAACAACCACAGTAGCCTACTAGTAATACTTTTGACAAGCAAAAAATATGAAGTTAACACCAGACTATACTTCACAGAAAGTTCTAAACAGTTTTTTTTTTCAGTAAAACCTACAAGAGTGATAATGCTGACACTGAGAAAAGGAAGGAAAATGATGCCTATTCCCAAACATGAGGTATAAATTACTAACAATTAGCAGACATAGCTATGTTTGAGAAAATGTATACATTTGACTAAATATACAAACATTCTTAGAAAAATAAATGAGGAGAAGCACTTAGCTGAAAACCAGGAAGAGATCAGCATCTGTTCAAGATGCTGGCAAATGAGAGCCAAAGTAATCTTGATCCATAGCTGATGGGGGGGGGGGGGATTCTTAAATGGGCATGAGGCTAGAGCACTAAAGCTACCAAATCAGTTCCAACAAATAGCCCGAGTAACCACTCATCAGACTGGACAAACTAAAGTAATAGGATTCGGTAAGTATTATGATAAAGATGGGGAATTGTCTTCTGAAACTTGTACAAATCCGTAAAAATTAGAATGTTATAGTTTTCATGTAAAGGGTCTCATACTCATTTAATATTTCCTTCTTAAAACAGGCAGTGGAAAACAAAGCTATAAAAGACATCAAACTAATATATTTTAAGGAAAGGGGAGAGTGCAAGTAAATAACATGGTATATTTTCAACTATTCCAAGAAACAAAGCCATTCTGGTGGCACAAAGGGATAAAGCCTTGACTCTGACCCATGCGACAGGGTTCGAGTAGTGTTTTAGGCATTTAACAGAACTGGGAGAGAGGATGGAACATTCCTAACCTGGGGGGAGAGTACATGCTGATGTCTCTCTAGCCGAGATCTAGCAGATGCTGGAGTTCAGGGAGGTTGGATATCATGTTGGGATAGATTGTCCACTACATGCCCCTTAGGGCTGGGGGGGGGGGGGGTTGTGGCACAATGCAGTTTCCTAAACCCAACCAGTCTTAGCTTGCGTTAGGCATGCAGGGGAGGGGCACAGGCCAGCAAGAAGTCAGCAGCCCCTGTAGATGATGGGAGCACTCCATATGTTCTGCCCACACCTCCACTCAAAGTATGAACCCTTAAGTTAAGACCTTAGATGGATGGTGGGCGGGCGTACTAGGCAACAACCTGAAGCAAAAATAGGGGTTCTGATAAAAAAAAAATATATATATTCTAAGAAACATTAATTATTTTTATTTATTTCAGTGGCAGGGCTAGCCACCCAGCAATGTAAACCTGGCCTGTAGATGACTGTCACTGTTGAAATGATATTGCGACCCCATGTGTAAAAATGGGGAAAAAGGGGTTGTGAATGGATGATGGATTTATTTATTTAATTTACTGACATTTGTTTACTGGAAAAGTCCAACTGAGCAATGTCTTTTTTCAGCCAAAGTCCCCAGAGAAAGCTTCATTGTACAGATGTGATGGACATTATTTGCATTGTTTCATCATTTAAATTCAGTTCCATTCATAAGCAACAGTTGCATCATTCAGACATCCTTGTCATAAGTTACATCATTTAAAAACAGTTTTGGTTAAAAATAACAGTTACATGTGTTGTATATATGAATTTTTTTTTAAAATATTTTTCTTTTTATTTGTTTAAAGCATTTGCAGGTAACCTAAACTTTCACTATACACCGTTTCCTCCATACAGAAACAGAGGGTCTTTGTAGCTACTGACCTAAGTCCCTTGGAAGTGAACCAGAGCTTTGTTTAAATGATGACAAAAAATTGCCAAGATGCATGGCAAAAACAGTTGCAATAACTCAGGAATCAAGATGAAGCATGCGAATTGGAGTGGTTTAGCTTCAAGAAACTTATGAAAAGCTACAACTCTTCAGTGAAGAAACTGCTTTATATCTTTGAAGCTGAATCCCTCAGCTTGACTGACCCACAGGAGAAAGTGAACTAGAGCAGCAGTGAAACACTTTTGTCTGACAGCATAATGCAGCTCAGTAACTTCCAAGTCTGATAAACATTAAGGTAGGTACCAAAAAAACATCCGCTTCTGTTTTATTATAACACTGCAGTCAGTTAAGGAGACATTCCGGCTATCAGAGAAACAACTTCATGTCCCTGTGTTTGGTAACTATTTATGTTACAATGCCCCCTCCACAATACAAGATCTAGCCATAATTTCTGTAAAAAAAAAAAAAAAAAAAAAAAAAAAAAAAAGATATGCCAGCTCTGTGTTAAAAGAAAAGAACACCATAAGTAATAATCAGGAAAAAAAAGAGGACTGCATATGTGAAAAGCCCTGACTTTTAATTTAGAAATTTAAGAAAATATAGAAGCTACATACCGAAGTGGTGCTCTACGATGGAGAAGCATCAAAAAATATAATTATCAATTTAACCATTTTCTGAATTATATTAATAACTGACATAGCAATGAATGAAAACTAGAAAGTACAGTTGTGTACACCTACCATAAATGTAGATGTTCGAGTGTCTTCACTGTTGCATTCATGACTGTAGGGTTCTCCCCTGCCGGCAGGCAGCCATCGGTCGGCCAGAATCCCAAAGTCTGGGTCCGGCGTCGGCTGTTCAACCCTGCTCCCTGACGTCAGAACGCCTGGAGTATAAAGCTGACAGCAGACGCCATCTTCTCCAGTTTTTCTTGCCCCAGATGTCAGGAGTCCCAAAATGAAAATGGTCCCAAAACCTTTGCAAATACACCTCAGAAGAATGGTGAAAAAAGGAACCACACAAAAGCAAAAATAAAAGGGGACAGGAGGGAGGGAAACCCAGACTGCAACAGTGAAGACACTCCAACATCTACATTTATGGTAGGTGTACACAACTGTACTATGTTCATCGTGTTTCACTGTTGCAGTCATGACTGTACGGTAGAATCCCAAAGCTGAAGGAAAGGGAGGTGGTCATAAAGAAGGAGGGACGGCCAAAAGGCCCTGCAAGACTGCAGAGGCAAAGCCTGCCCTAGACTTAGAGTAGAGAGGCAAATTGTAGTGCTTAGAGAAAGTATGCACTGAACTCCAAGTTGCAGCTTCCAAAATGTCCTTAGTAGGAACTCCCCTGAGGAAGGCAGCAGAAGTGGCAGCAGCTCTGGTGGAATGAGTCTGTATGCTCCCTGGGATTTGCTTTCCATGGTGTGAATAACAAAATCTGATTCCATGAGCAATCCATTTAGAAATGGTCTGTTTAGAAATGGCTTTACCTTGGGAACTGGAAGCATAAGAAACAAACAATTGTTCTGATTTTCTGATGTCCTTGGTTCTATTCAGATAAAAACGTAGTTGTTGTTGTACATCCAAGGAATGTAAGATCCTTTCCCCTTTATTTTGGGGAGTGGGAAAAAAGGTTGGCAAGTGTATAGTCTGATTTAAAGCCACTTTGGAAACCACCTTAGGCATGAAAGTTGGATTTGTCCTCAAAGATACCCTGTCTTGATGAAAAATAAGGTTCCACCGCCATAAGAGCTTGTAACTCTGAAACTCTCCTGGCAGAGGTGAGTGCCAACAGGATAGCTGTCTTCCAAGATAAAAACTTGATGTCAGCAGAAGCGGCAGGCTCAAAAGGAGGCAAGGTTAGTTTTCCAAAACATAATTGAGATCCCAAGCAGGAATAGGAGGAGATCTAGGAGGTCTTAAGTTCTTAGCTCCTCTGAGGAACTGTCTCATGAGCTGGTGGGAAAAGATGGGAGGTTCTGTATTATAATGAGCAGAAATAGCAGAAGCATGGATCTTAATGGAAGAGAAAGAAAGACCCTTATGCAAAAGATCCGTCAAGTAAAGTAAAATTAAAGTGATGTTAGAAAGAAGAGGATCAGAATTCTGAGTCTGCATCCAGGAACAAAATCTTTTCCATTTTCCTGAATAGGATTTCCTAGTGCTAGAACGTCTAGCTTCTAAAATGACATCCATAACCTGCTTGGGAAGGAAAGAAGAAATCAAAGGCCCTGGATTAACCAGGCCGCCAGGCTGAGAGTTCTGACATGAGAGTGTAGCACCTGGCCCTGATGCTGGGACAGAAGAGTCGGAGACTGAGGTAAAACCCAAGGGGGCTCCAGGCATAGCTTCACTAGAGTTGGATACCAAAACTGCCGAGGCCAATTCGGAGCCAACAAGATTATCATATTGGGTTTGTCCTGTTTTATCTTCAGTAAAACTCGTGGAAGAAGAGGAAGGAAAGAGAAAGGCATACCCGGAGAGGTTCCTCCAACTGAATGACAGGGCATCCATTTTCCAAGCCTCCTCGTGGAATGTCCTGGTGCAAAATTTCTGTAGCTGATGATGTAAATGGGATGCAAAGAGATCTATGTGAGGACATCCCCATACTGCTGTTATCATCCTGAATATTTTGGTGACCAGCATCCACTCGTGTGGATCCGAAATGTTTCTGCTCAAACTGTCTGCCAGTAAATTTTGTTTCCCTGGTAGAAACTGAGCTTGAAGGTCCAGATTGCAGGCTAGAGCCGTGTCCCATAAATCCATGGCTAGTCTGCAAAGGGGGTAGGAATGAGATCCCCCTTGCTTGTTTATGTACCACATAACTGTGGTGTTGTCTGTCCGTATTAGTAGTTGTCCTGGTTGTAAGAGATTCCTGAAGGCCAATAGAGCTTTCTGAACGGCTAACATTTCCTTTAAGTTGATATGCAGGTGCTTCTGATCAGTCGTCCAGAGGCCCTGCAGACAATTGCCCTGAAAATGGGCTCCCCAAGCGTAATCCAAGGCGTCCGTGGTTAGAATCTGAGAGGCAGGAGGTAGACGGAAGTGCTTCCCTATGTTTAGAGCACATGCCCTGGACCACCAAAGAAATTCCTTTTGAAGGCAAGGAAGAACAGGAATCAGTATGTCCAAACTGTGGTAATGCTGAGACCATACACTCTTTAGGTACCACTGTATTTTCCTCATGTGTAGTCTTGCATATGGTACGAGAAGGATGCAGGAGGCCATGTAACCCAAAGCCTGCAGGAATTTCCTTGCAGATAGATGGGTTAGAGCTGCCAAGGCTTTGAAAGTTGATGCCAGCTGTAACCATTTTTCGGATGTCAGAGATGCCATCTGGGTTGTAGTGTTGAGAAGAGCACCCAGAAAAGTTATCTGTTGTGATGGTGTCAAATTTGACTTTTTTATGTTTACAGAGAATCCCAGGAATTTGAGGAGGTTTGTACAAAGTCTAGATGCTGGAATAAGACATCCTTGCTGTTTGCCTGAATTAGGCAGTCGTCCAGATAAGGGTAAATTTCAATTCCCTTGAGTCTGCAGTAAGCTACTACTGGAGCCAGGCATTTGGTAAAGACCCAGTAGACAATCCAAAGGGCAGCGCAGAGAATTGAAAGTGCCTCGATCCGGCCTTGAACCTGAGGAATTTTCTGCGATCCTGCCTGATGGGAATGTGTAAATATGCTTCCTTTAAATCCAAAGTCACCATCCATGCATCTTTGGACAGCATTGGGAGTAACTGCTGTAGAGTAAGCATCTTGAATTTTGGAATCTCTAGAAAGGTGTTCAAGACCGACAAATCCAGAATGGGTCTCCATGAATTTTGCTTTCTTGGAACTAGAAAGAGCCTTGAGTAAAAACCTTTTCCCATCTCTGAAAGAGGTACCGGTTCTATGGCATTCATAGCCAAAAGAGCCTCCACGTGGTTTAAGGCCTCCGTCCACTGATGTTTTGGAAGGTCTGGCCATCTGCTTGGCCTTGGCAAAGTATGAAAGTGGAATTTGTAACCTCTTAAAATCACATCCAAAACCCATTTGTCCTGGGTTATTTGAGTCCAATTTTGGTAAAAAAAAGAGAGTTTTCCTCCAAGAGGGGCTTCCAGGCAAGACATCCCTGTAGCCCAACAGAGGGAGTCATTGAGTTTGTTTCCTTTGAGACTGTGGCCTGTCCTCTCCTCCCCTAGGGGTAGAAGCAGTCCATTGCCTTGATCTATAAGCAGCTTGAGTTTGAGGCCTCCCTCTGGGGCGTCTATATCTACCCCTTTGAGGCCTGTCTGAAGAGGGAAAGGACCAGTTTTTTGATGGCCAATTCCTGCTAAATCTAGGAGGCTGTACTTGCAAGAAATCTTTGACTGTTTGCATGGATTTCGCCTTATCCTCCATCTTTTTAATCACCTCCTCAGCTTTAGATCCAAACAAAACATTATGCTGAACAGGAGCATCCAATAATTTAGCCTTCACTTGCTCAGGTAAATTTTGTTCCTTTAACCATGCATGTCTCCTAATGACTGTGCCAGAGGCCGCAGCCCTACAAGAAGCCTCCAAGGCATCAAATCCACAGTGTAAAACATGCTTTCCAACTTGTTCAGTGGCATGTAGTAAGTCATGTAGTTCCTTATCCTCTGCACAGGCAGAAATGGAAGTAAATTTCTGTTTTAAGACAGTACAAGAGAAATTGCTGATATTTAAGCATATGAAACTGACAGTTTAAAGCCCTAATGGACAAAGTAGCAGAAGTGTACACCTTTTTACCCCATCTTTCCAAAGCTCCAGAATCATTTTCAGTAGGAATAGGATTTTTGGCAGTAGCGGCCTTAACACCCGTAGGACCCTGAGAAATGGTTTCAGGGTCAGCAGTAGGATTCTTGTACAAAAACTGATGGGAATCTGGCACCCTGTAGTACCTATCAGGCTTAACAGGAGCAGGAGGAAAAGAGTCAGGGGTTAAATTAGCCTCCGAAAAGGCATCATCCACAATATCCAAAACAGGGGGAATAGCCAGTGGTCTATGTTGAGGAAGAAGAAGAAAATCCCTCAGTCTTTTCTTGGATTCTGAGTACTCCTGTCCCTCCCAGTGAAAATGTTCCCTCATTTCATGGAGAGTTTCCCCAAAGGAAAAATCCTCAGGAGGAGAAGCTGAAGGAATGGAATCTTCCACATCAGAATCCTCATAAAGAGGAAAAGAATAATCCTGATCAGAAGAAGAAACTGAGGAAACAGAAGCCTGATCAGAGGAGTCATAATAAACATCCTGCCTTGGCCTTTTGTCTGGAGGAGGATGAGAACCCCTAATCATTGTAAGTAAATCCTCCGCCATCTTGAGTAACTGTTTCTGTGACTTGGGAGCTGGTTCAGAAGAAGCCTGTGTTGAAGTCTTTGGTTTAGAAGGAGTCTTTGCCTTTGTCCTTGGCTTTGCCTTCACCTGAAGCTGAGTAGGCCTGAAAACCCCTTCGGAAGCCGGTACCTGCACAGCGGCTCTGGACCCATCCGAAGGAGCGCTGTCCGAAGGTCCTGCAACAGAGATATTTAAAGGCCTGGTTGGCTCCTCATGAGAGTCCATTTCGGCCATCGGTTCTGAAATGGCCGACGACAGGGGCTGCAAAAGCGCCTCACTGACGACGGCTGAACCTGTAGCTGGCTCCACATGTGCGCTATCATCAGATTTGGACCTCGGAGGCCTGTCTTTATCCTTGCGACGCTTGTGAACTCCAGTAGATGGAAGCATATCCGACGACATTTTGTAGTTAAATCGTCTACCGAAGTAATGAAAGGCAAAATCGTACCTTCGCTTAATTGTACGTTGATTGAATCTAGCACAAAACCGACAACTAGCTACGTCGTGGTCGGGGCCCAAGCAAGGAATACAGTAAGAATGAAAATCCTTATGAGGTATTTGCTTCCCACATGAAATACAATTATTAACTTTTTCTGACATCAGAGTGGAGCAAGAAAAAAGTTTCCCCAACGGGGTACTTAGCTTTGAGTGGAGAAGAGAAGTCTTCGGACCGAAGTACGTGGAAATATTAGTCAGGAGTCAACCGACCGGCACTTGCGAACTGCTTTCACCGCACGGCAAGAAAGACTGGAGAAGATGGCGTCGGCTGTCAGCTTTATACTCCAGGCGTTCTGACGTCAGGGAGCAGGGTTGAACAGCCGACGCCGGACCCAGACTTTGGGATTCTGGCCGACCTAAGGCTGCCTGCCGGCAGGGGAGAACCCTACAGTCATGACTGCAACAGTGAAACACGATGAACATCTATTCATTTCTAAAGATAACTTGAAGAAACAGTTGAAAATATATTCTTTGCTGTTTCTCCCACTTACATTCACTTATTGAGACTTTGGGATTCTGGCCGACCGAGGGCTGCCTGCCGGCAGGGGAGAACCCTACAGTCATGACTGCAACAGTGAAACACGATGAACATCTATTAATTTCTAAAGATAACTTGAAGAAACAGTTGAAAATATATTCTTTGCTGTTTCTCCCACTTACATTCACTTATTGAGAACTACAATTTTACTAATACTAAAAGATAACAAGAGAAAGAAATTTTGCACAGTCCCAGAAATCAATGTTTTGGGCATCTGTAGCCAGGAACTAAACACAAAAGGAAGCTATAATCCTTGAAAAACAAGTTTAAGGGCAGATCATGCCTCCTAAACCTGGTGGACTTCTTTGAGACAGTTACCAAGGCTACAGATGAGGGAAAGGCGGTCCCACACAGCCTACCTAGACCTTGCAAAGGCCTTCGACACCATTCCCCACTCAGGTATTATAGACAAGCTCACCAGCCTGAACATAAACCCCAATGTCACGAGATAGGTTGCCAACTGGCTCACGGACAGAAACCACATGGTAAGAGTTGCGGGAGCTAGGACGGACTCTAAACCAGTTACAAGTGGCGTTCCCCAGGGCTCAGTCCTAGGACACCTCCTGTTCGGCATATACTTCTCAGAGGTACAGGCAAGCACAGGAGGACTATGGCTGACCAAGTTGGCAGACTACTGCAAACTAGGGGCTATAATTGACTCTCCAGCTGACACAGACATCCCCCAAAAGGGTCTCACTGAGACAGATACCTGGTGTCAAAACCATGGCCTCAAGCTAAATGCCAAAAAGTGCATAGTCATCCCCCTTTGGAAAAAACAAAGTACCCACAAACTATCACATAGGTGGTAGCCCCCTAAATACAGAAGACGTAATAAGGAATCTGGGGACCCAAGTAGATAGTAACCTCTCCTTTGATAATCACATTGCCAAAGTGGTTAACAAATCCGTCTATGTGGCCCACCTAATCACAAAAGGGTTTGCATCCAGATTGAAAGAGGTCATTGGGCCTCTCTACGCATCACTCATCAGACCCATCATAGAGTACAATGCCCCATTTGGGATGTACCTTAAAAGACACCTGCAACAACTGGAAAGACCACAGAAGTACCTCACCAAGAGGATCACTGGCCACAAGCAGATGCCCTATGCAGCTCGACTGAAGAAACTCCAGCTGTACTCGGTTGCATACCGCCTACTCAGAGGTGATCTCTGCCTGACATACAAGGCCATGTCCAACCCAGAATTGATGGACATGCTCCACCTAAAGAAAACCATATCCCCTCGAACCACACGCTTCAGGGATCTAAACCTCACCACAACAATAAATAGGGCGTGTGCTGGAGGGATAGATTCCTGTCTCAGAGACTTTCCATGCTCTGGAACAAGATTCCAATCTACATTAGGCACAGCTCCTCGCTAACCCTCTTCAAGAGAAGCCTTGACGAGTGGATGGGAAACAGAAAGTTTACCCCAGGGATCACTCCAATGGCTCTGCTGGACACAGACACAGGGAACTAATCTAAGGGGGCAGCGAAAGCCAACACATTCCGGCTAGGCTTATAAATGCCTTCGGGCAGATAGCCTAGTACCTACCTATGAACCTAAGTAAAAGCTGTCAAAAATACATCTCAGTTGAATATCCTTAATCAAAGTGACAAGCAGCAAACCTAAGAAGAAATTGTAAAATTTATAAAATAAATGGAATAGGAAATTGATGACTTCATATAAAGGATTATGATCAGGTTGCCAATCATAACCCCCATTATTATGTGTTTGACACATGGATGCCAAGAAACTTAACTTGCAAGCAAAGCTAGAGAAGAGAATCTCAGCATCCATGTCAAGGACACCTAATAAATGGGTTATGATTTGAGACTATTAGAAAAATATGTATTTAAATATATGTGAAATGCTAGTTTAGAAGCAAGGTAGTTTATAATGCATTTTATTCTATTACTCATATAACAGAAGGGATAAATTCATGTGTAAATGCAAGTAGCTTCTGAAACTGCAGTGTGCTTTGACCCCTGACCCTGGCAGCTGCAAGCTCAGCAAGCTTAATGTTTATGCTTTTCATAAGTGATTATCTGCTGGGTCAGGAAATTAAATGTGTAAATCTTCCGCTCCTTCCTGAGATAACTAGTCCTTGTAAAAAATGAAATCTTCTCTTCCTGCATGAAGTAACTTGTCCTTGTGAGATAAAAACACAGCTGGTAAAGAAAGTGAAACAGTGAACAAATATGTATGTTAAAGACTGAATCTGCTATTGTATTCGAACTGATATGAAACCTTGAATAAGTAACTTTATAGAACGACATTATGACTGACCAGCTGGATAGCAAGGCCGTATTGTATCTAGAGGAAATGTTTTTTAAAACATACTGCATCAGCAGATTAAAAGAATAGAGGCTTGTAAGCTAAAGTGATGTAGATGCCCCGTGACATATCACGTCAGTAAGGTGGGCATAGCTTAAATGTTAAACCTATATAAAATTGTGTGCTTCCTGTTTCATGTCAGACACAATTCTGTACTTGTATGGTTTTTTGCCTCCTGGTGTACACTAGTAAACTTCTGAATCTGAACCTCCTGTGTATTGAATTATTAATTTTATTTAACAGTTTGGTCCTTCGAGCCGGATTTCCCTTGGTAAGCTGCAGATCAGAGCGTATTGGTGGTCGAATACTGCGCAGGAGAAGTTACCGAAATGGTTCTTCTTGAGTAAAAAGACCTCCGACTGAATTGTCGTGTGTAAAGAGGCTGGCCACTTTCTGATCTGTGGCCGAAGAGCGGAATTTGAACGTTTTTCAATACCGGAGGCTCAGGTAGGAAGAATTTGCCTTTTTTCTGTTTTAGATCAGGGACTAGGTTACAGTATATTGTTGTCAAGATTTGTTTTGCAGATCAGGGACAAAAGGAAGTACTGTATATTTGGTCATAGATCAGGTAACAGAATAAGGTAGACAGTTATTCTAGATAAACTGTAAACAGGAACTAAGAATTTGATATCACATGATAAAAAAGGGTTACGTAACATTTTCTTTGACATGGGTAATCAGTGCACTAAAACTTTGCGAGATCCGCCCCTAACCGAAGTCGCAAAATATATGCAATTACAATGTTCTGATAACGTTAGGTATTATACGAAATGGGTTAATAAATATGAATTTGATGGTAAACTAGATAAACCTTCACTAGCTAAACTCCTTAAACAGCTTAAATCTGATGCAGGAGGTCAGGCAAAAAAGCAACGCCAACTAGGCATTCCTCAAGCACACAGGTGGATTGAGGAAGCAAATCGTAGAGAACAGAAGCTTAAAAATTCAAAAACATTATTTTTAGACAAAGTGGATAATAACTTGATAATAGCTACAGCTCCTCCTCCTCCTCCTCCCTTTCCCCCTCCCTTACCCTTTTCAGGATATGAAGCGAGTGGACAGGCTGGTCCACCTCCGTGTTATCCTGAAGTTTCAGTAAGATCACAATCATTTGTTAGAGATCCTATTGAGACTATGTCCCAAACACGTAAAACACATAGGGACACAGAATCATACCAAATAGAGAGAAATCTACAGGATGAGAGTGAGGAAGAAATATGCCCACTTATAGAAGTTCCAAATCCTCAGAGGCAGGACAGGAAGGGCAGAATCCAACACTCTTAGTATATAGACCATGGACACCGGAAGACATCCGGAAGGCTACTGAGGGAATCCCCCATCCGAAAGTTAATTTTACGAAATTTTTAGAAGATTTACAAGGCATGAGGTTAAGTTACCACTTGAATAGGGAAGAAGTAGAAAAAGTAGTAAGACAAATTACAGGTCCAGATTGGCACATGATTTGTGGCACCTGGAATCCTCGTAATGCAGAACTTAGGCCACTCCCACATAGTGACGCAGAGTTAGACAACAGAGTGAAAGGTCTGACAGACCGAATCTCTGAGAAATGGAAACCTAGAGCAGACTGGACTTGCATTAATCAATGCATACAACAGGAAAATTAGACAATAGATGGATATTATGCTAGATTATTAGAATGTTTTAATAATCATAGCGGTATGTCGGTTCCTGAGAACCAAACGAATGATTCCCCGTATGAACAACAATTAAAAAATGCATTTTTGAAAGGTTGCATTGCACCTATTAGTAGCTTCATTACGAGGCACATGATAGATCATCGAACAGGGAGGCTACAAGCCTTACTCGAATACACTAGGCATGCTGAGAGACATTTTAATAGTAAAAAGAAAAAGAAGGCGCAAGTCTTCACTGCTGAAGACGGAGCTGAAGTATTTGTATTACAGTCAGGTAAAAAGGGCAAGAAGAATGCCCAGGGAAACAAACAGTCTGATAAATGATCAGAAGATTTTGAAGAGAGGAAAAAGAGAGGTGAATGCTTCAAATACGGGAAAAAAGGGCATCTAGCAAGGGATTGTAGGCAAAACAAAAAGGTAATTACAGAAGATAAAGGAGATGAAGACTGACTATATGATAGTGAGGATACATCAAATAAAAGTCAGAAATCATCAGGAAAACTTAATAAACAGAAAACAAATGTAAATGTGATAGGAGTAAAGGAAGTGCAAGTAGATATGGAGGATGAAGAAAGTGAAATTTTGGACTTAGCGGATACGAAACCGGAAGTTACACTTCTGGTAGAGGGAAGGGAAGTCAAATTCCTGTGTGACTCAGGAGCATCACGGACTTTGATACACCCCTCCAAGTTACCAGAACATTCCGAATCACCTGATTATATACTAGTAAAAGCCGCAAATGGACAGCTATACAGGGAACCACTTTCCCATGATATAGCAATAACTGACCCTGTTTCAGGTATGACCCAGAGAAGTAAAATAGTTGTGTCTGCAAAGTGTCCAGTAAACCTATTGGGCAGGGACCTTATGCAGATATTTGGCATAGCAGTAGTTCCAACTGTACAAGGTATGGAGGCACAGAGACGAATGGATACCTTTGTAGGGCGATCGGAGGGTGAAACTTTTTATTGGTACAGCCAGGACCTAGTCACGACTGGTCCAGGGGCAGTAACCGAGGAACTGATGAACGTAGCCATCAGTAAAGCCCCCTCCCTTGACACTGATCAACAGCATTTGTTACACTGTACTCTATATTAATGTACCATACCTGGACCTGATAGAGAGTATGAGCAAGAACTGTTTAGAAATCGTGCAACTAGATTAGTTTTGCGTACTTTGTACTGGGATACTGAGGGGAACAGTGTAGTTAGCTGTTCATTACCTCAAGAATTCCTTGCATTGTATAGATCAAATCAGTTGCCACATGTCAGCTTGACAAAGAACAAAAGTGTTAAATGGGCAGATTTAGGAGAAAAAGTAACAAGATGGGAGAAACAGACTGATTTAGAACTGTCAGAACAAGGGATACAAAAACAAAAACTGAACTGGTTGACACAGACACATCCAGCTGTACACTTGCAATCTAGCGAGGACAGCTGATTAGCATTCTTATCAGAAGAAGAAGAAAAGACCTTATGTGAAATTCCAACAACTCTCTGGTCAACAGGCAAGTCAGATGTAGGACTTATTCGAACAGCAGGACCAGTTACAATAACCCCAAAGTCAGCTTTCATACCACAGAAAAGACAATACCCTTTGAGAAAGGATGCAGAAATAGGAATTAAGCCTATAATAGCAGCATTACTCAAAGAAGGAGTACTGGTAGAATCTCCTGATTCACCATGTAATACACCCCTATTTCCTGTTAAAAAAGCAAACGGGGAATGGCAGATGGTACAAGATTTACAAGCTGTAAATAATGCAGTAATACCTAGAGCACCCACGGTGCCAGACCCACATACTTTGTTAAATGATTTAGAACCGCAACAGAAGTATTTCTCTGTGGTAGATATTAGCAATGCTTTCTTTTCAATACCTATACATCCTGATAGTCAATATTGGTTTGCATTTACATTTCAGGGTAAAAGGTATACATATGCTTGACTACCACAGGGATATTGTGAGAGCCCAACAATTTTTGCACAAGAAATGGCTAGCAACCTGGCAGGATTTGCCCCACCGGGAGGTAGTCAAGTTCTACTTTATGTAGATGACATCTTGCTAGCAGCCCCCACCCAGCAACAGTGCAGGGAGGATACTGTAGCATTACTGAAATTTTTAGCACTACAAGGACACAAAGTAAACAAAAGTAAGTTACAACTTTGGAGAAAACAAGTTAGATACTTGGGATATGTAATATCCAATGAAGGTAGAATACTAGATGAGGAAAGAAAAACAGCGATTTTGCAAGCACCCAAACCAACAACCAAGAAATAAATTATGTCTTTCTTAGGTACAACTAATTTTTGTCGGAGCTGGATACCAAATTATGCTTTGGAATCTGCTCCACTGACTGATTTGATATATAAGACACCAATGGCAGCACAAGACATTTTACAATGGACAACAGAAGCAGAAACGGCTTTCTGCAGGTTGAAGCAGTTGATAGCTTCTTCATTAGTTTTAGGACTTCCAAATTATCGCAAACGGTTCTTTCAGACCGTAGATTGTAAGCAAGGGTACATGACGTCAGTATTGACGCAACAACATGGGGACAAGCAATGCCCCATAGCCTACTATTCATCACAGTTAGACCCAGTGGCGCGATCTTTGCCTCACTGTGTACAAGCAGTAGTTGCAGCCGCAATGGCAGTACAGGCTTCGGCCTCAGTGGTGTTATTCAACCCTCTCACATTGAGAGTGCCTCATGCAGTTGCAATAATTTTACTGCAAGAGAAAGTGGCATACCTTTCTCCTGCTAGACATCTTTCATGTATGACTATACTGCTGAGCCAACCTCATATGACAATTGAACGATGTACGACATTGAATCCATCAACAGCTGCCTGCAGGAAATTGAACACTTAGCTTTACCTAGACAAGATCTTACAGATATGCCCTTGGATAATGCCGAGTTGACATATTACGTGGATGGCTCATGCAGAAGGGGTCCTACAGGGAAGAATCTGGTAGGGTATGCAGTAGTTACAGACACTGAAATTTTAGAAGCTCAATCCTTACCACACAACTTATCTGCACAAGCAGCTGAACTGACAGCTTTGACGAGAGCATGTACTCTAGCAAAAAACAAGTGTGTAAACATATATACTGACAGTCAGTATGCTTTCTCTACAGTACATGTATTTGCACAACAATGGAAAAATAGAGGAATGATAACATCCATTGGAAAACCTATTAATCATGCGCAATTTATTTTGGAGTTATTAGAATCTATTCAGTTACCTACCAAAGTAGCTATTTGTAAATGTGTATCTCATACAAAACAGCAGGATAAGATTTCGAAAGGCAATGCACGAGCTGATGCAGCTGCAAAGCAAGCAGCCTCAGACTCAGAAACTTTACTTTTAAATGAGGAATTACAACCCTCTGAGATTTTAGATTTAGACATGTTAAAAACAATGCAGACGCTTACTACAAAAGCAGAAAAACAAAAATGGGTAAAACGAGGTGCAATTCTTGAGAATGGACTGTACATTTCCAAAGAAAGAAAACCAATATTGCCGTCTAATTTATTTAGATATGCAGCTTTGTTGAGCCATGGGCAGAGCCATGTCTCAAAAGGGGGGATGGTACAGTTAGTAAACCGAATATTCCAAACATATGGATACACAAATTACACAAAAAAATTTTGTGCAGCTTGTCATACTTGTAACAAGCACCATGCACAAGGAGCATTTAAAACCAAGCAAGTAAGTTTTCCTATACCACCATACCCGTTCCATACTATTTGTATGGATTTCATAGAATTGAATAAATGTGAAGGGAAAAAGTTTTATTTAGTTATTGTAGACATGTTTTCTAAATGGGTAGAAGCTTTTCCAACCAAAAACCCGGATGCAGCAACAGTAGCAAAAGCCTTGATAAAAGAAGTAATCCCTAGATTTGGCATTCCGGAAAGGATTTATAGTGACAATGGCACACATTTTGTGAATCAGACGATTCACCAGCTTGGGAGATTTTTTGGTATCTCCTTGAAGAACCATTGTGCTTACCACCCACAGTCAGCAGGACTGGTGGAAAGGTACAATGGTACCCTAAAGAACAAGTTAAGGAAGCTAGTAGAGGAGACCCAAAAGAATTGGATATACTGTCTGCCTTTAGCACTGCTGAGTATGAGAACGGTTCCAAATGTAAAGGGTTTGACTCCCTTTGAAATGATTTTTGGGAGAGCATATTATGTGCCTCAATGGAAAGCTCTCATGCCTGCAGAACAAGAGGCTGACAGTTCATTAGCAGAGTATATGAAGAAATTGTTAATGAATAAATCTGTTTTGCAGTTTAAACTCTTTTTCAGATAAGGAACAGACCAGACCGGTGGAAACAGTCTTGGCTCCTGGGACATACGTCTGGCTGAAAGTGACGAAAAGGAAGAATTGGGCGAGTCCAAAGTGGGAGGGACCGTACCAGGTTCTGTTGGCAAGGCCTACTGCAGTCAGAGTGGCTGAAAGGACGTCCTGGGTTCATTTGACGCATTGTAAACCAGTAAAGAACTTTCAACTTGATAAAAACTTTGTGACTGGTATACAACCAGACCAAGATGGTCAAAAACAAAGCGAACAGAAGTTTAGAGCAACCCCAGAGATGTTGCATAATCATCTTGTTGTGTGTACATTTATTAACTGTAATTGTGACAATTTTCCTCTTGTTGTGGTTTATCCTACAAATAACTATGCAAGTGAAAGTGAAAAGGCGTGATGAGACGTCTATAAACTGGCATCCACATTTTAACACATACCTAGCCATGAAACGTGTGTATGCAGAGACTATGAACATTTCAAATTGCTGGGTTTGTACAGCTATACCAACAGCATATGGAGGACTGATAATGTCCGCCGTCCCTTTGGGGATAAATGAGACTTGGGAGAATTTACTTTTCGACACAGGAACTGTGAGATCACAGGATAAAATAGCTTTATTTTTACCTATCACACAAAAAGGAGTTGTATGTTTCTACAAAAATGACACTCTCTAGGTGGGCTGGAGCAATTGTAATATAACCATATCTTACCGATGTTATATTAAGAATAGTAATGGCAAAACTTTTTGCAATACTAATTATGACTCGTATTTAAACTCATTGAAAACAACTATGAGTGACATTCAAAAAAATCCAGTTTTGTTTAAACAATTGTCAGTTATAGATCAAAAAATGTTTCATGCAGGGCTGATGCGTATTAGTACTAAAGTAGAAAACTGTTATTTTATTTGTGGGAAAAAGGCATATAAATGGTTACCTGAGAATTGGTCCGGCAGTTGTTTTTTGGGTTACTTGGTTCCGGCAATAAGACATACTGCAGAATTACCTTTGGGTAAGATACGAAACATAAGGGAAACAGCTCGAAAATCTGAATGTCCAGTTAAGAAACCTGTGAATCCAGTTGGGAAGATCGAAGCTGGTTGGAAAGACCATAATTCAGTAAAAGACAAAAGCGAATTGACTCATATGGACTTGAGTGACAGTGTTCTATCCTGGGCAGGAATATTACCAGCCTATGGAGCAGTCAAATCGATCTGGGAGCTGAGGAAGTTGTCGAAACTTCTCGAAGTAATGAGTAATGCAACTTTTTCCGCCCTAGAACTAGTGACTGATGAACTGAATGCAATGAGAACTGCTGTGCTACAAAATCGGATGGCTCTTGACTTCACCCTAGCGGCGAGAGGTGGTACGTGCGCGCTTATCAAAGAAGAATGCTGTGCTTATATACCTGACAATCGTCACGAGATAAATAATCACCTAGAGGTAATTCAGCAATATCGGCCATGACTGAACCAGGCCCAAACCCACTGACGGACTTTTTCCAGAATCTATTTGGGGGGTGGAGTTCCATCCTAATGAACATTCTAACTGCTATTTGTGTAGGTATACTCCTAATAGGAGCATGTGTTTGCTGTGGAATTCCCTGCATGAAAAGATTAATCAAAGATTTTGTTGATGTATCTGTTACTGAAACTTTCTACCAAGATATTGAAATTGAAAGATTGATTTCAGATGACGCTTTTTCTGAAGTATAGAATGAATGACTCACCTAGCTGAAAATCCTAAGTGGAAAAGGTTAGGAGATGAAATAACACTATGCATACTTCAAAAAAAAAAAAAAAAAAATAAAAAGTATTAATAGGGGGGAAATGTTAGAAAAATATGTATTTAAATATATGTGAAATGCTAGTTTAGAAGCAAGGTAGTTTATAATGCATTTTATTCTATTAATCATATAACAGAAGGGATAAATTCATGTGTAAATGCAAGTAGCTTCTGAAACTGCAGTGTGCTTTGACCCCTGACCCTGGCAGCTGCCAGCTCAGCAAGCTTAATGTTTATGCTTTTCATAAGTGATTATCTGCTGGGTCAGGAAATTAAATGTGTAAATCTTCCGCTCCTTCCTGATGAGATAACTAGTTCTTGTAAATAATGAAATCTTCTCTTCCTGCATGAAGTAACTTGTCCTTGTGAGATGAAAACACAGCTGGTAAAGAAAGTGAAACAGTGAACAAATATGTATGTTAAAGACTGAATCTGCTATTGTATTTGAACTGATATGAAACCTTGAATAAGTAACTTTATAGAAAGACATTATGACTGACCAGCTGGATAGCAAGGCCGTATTGTATCTAGAGGAAAAGTTTTTTAAAACATACTGCATCAGCAGATTAAAAGAATAGAGGCTTGTAAGCTAAAGTGATGTAGATGCCCCGTGACATATCACGTCAGTAAGGTGGGCATAGCTTAAATGTTAAACCTATATAAAATTGTGTGCTTCCTGTTTCATGTCAAGACAAAATTCTGTACTTGTATGTTTTTTTGCCTATTGTGTATTGAATTATTATTTATTTTTATTTTACATTTGTTGACCGGGCTAGTCTAACTGGAGATATTTCCATTTTCAGTAGAGGCCCGGGGAGACAAGCTCCACAGAGAATACATTAAGGTAAACATACTAGTGTTTTAAAGAAAGTTTTAAAAGACAGAAACAACAACTCTACAGTTACTCATAATTACTAGTGAGTTTAATACTGACTCACATAGTTGCAGTCACAAAAATACTTATATAACTATAATATACTAAGTCTGAAAAAGATAACTAAATGAAATAGATACTTCCACACACAGTTAAACTCAAAAACATCATATGAAGTTAAAAAATACTTTGAGAGATAAAGATCAGGTAGGAAGTATGAGAATGAGAGCTAAGAATATGAGAAATAGAAGAGGTAGGTTGTAGGAAGGAGAGCGAGTAAGATAGTCAGCAAGCAATGAGAGCTAGAAGCCAGTCTATAAGCAAAGAAGTAGTAGGAAAAATAAGTGGCAGAAGAAGAGGAAAACCAGGTGGATGATAGAGTAAGTAAGAAGTAGGAGATAGTAATGAAGGAGAGTCTAAGTAGTGGAAGGATTAATCAGGTTTATTACAGGTGCACAGCCAGTGATTTTGGAAGTGAAGTTTAATGTTTAGTTTGAAAAGAGGTAATGATGCAATGGTTGTTATGTTGCTAGGAAGTAGATTCCATTTTCTACCTACTGAATTGGTGAAAAGGGAGTCGCCAGCAGTGTTATTTGATTTTATGGAATTAGCCAATAGTTTACTGGAGGAGCGGAGAGAGTTAAGATTATTGTAGGGGATTATGAGTTGAGAGAGTATAGGGGTGTTTGTTGGATGGTACAGGATTTTATGGGCAATAGTGAGTTGTTGGGTTGCAAGATAGTTTTGGAATTCTGGCCAGCCTAGTAGTTTCAGGTTGAGACAGTGGTGTGTTCTGTAGGGGTTTCCTGTAGCGAGCAATGTTATTATAGCAGGTAGTAAGTTTGGTAAGGTTGTTTTTCCTGAGGTTGGTGAAAATGGGACAAGCATAGAGAAGAGAGGAAAGAAGATGGGAGGGAGCGATCCTAGTTCTAGATGAGGGAGTTAGAAATGGTCTAATACGATATAAAGATCCTATTTTCCTATTGACAAGTTTTATGGTGTTGTTTATGTGTTGGTTGAAAGAGAGATTATTATCAATTGTAATACCTAACAGTTTAGTAGTGGATTCGGGAGAGATGATAGTAGCATTGTTAGAAGAGATAGTGAAGTTTAAAGGGGGGGGGTCCTGGAGGTAGGGGTAAAGAGGAGGAGTTTAGTTTTTTTAGCATTTAGCAAGAGAAAACGACTAGAGAACCATGTTTCGACGATATTAAAGACTTTTTGAGTATGAGATCTAAGTTCTGAGGTAGAGGATGCAGAGCAGATGAGTGTAGAATCATCTGCATATTGAATGCAAGTAGCTTGGGGGATTGTGTTTTGGAGATCATTTATGAAGAGGGAAAAGAGAAGTGGGCCAAGAATAGAACCTTGTGGAACTCCAACAGAAACAGGCAGAAGAGAAGAGATGTGGTTATTCCAGAGAACAGCCCGTTTTCTGTTAGTGAGATAAGAAGTAAACCATCTAATGGCAAGGATATCAAAAGATAGGGATTCAAGGGTATTGATTAAAAAAGAGTGGTTAACCATATCGAATGCTTTGGAGAGGTCTATGAAGATGGCAGAAGAGAGTAGGTTGTTGTTACGGTTCAGGTTAATAGTGTCTACAAAGGAAAGGAGGGCAGTAGTAGTACTGTGATTAGGTCTGAATCCATGTTGACAGTTAGCTATGATGTTGTGGAGAGAGAGGTGTTGTACAAGCTGATGGTGTATACATTTCTCCATTATTTTGGCCAGGGGAGAGAGGAGAGCAATAGGTCTAAAGTTAGAGTAGTCAATGGAGTTACCACCTTTATGCAGTGGGATAATGTGAGAGACCTTCCATATATCAGGGATGATACCTTCTTTGATTGTCCTATTTATGAGAATAGAAATAGGATATGCGATAGCCTTGGCAGCTTTTTGTAGAAAGAGTGAAGGTAACTTGTCAGCAAAGGGGGTACAAGGTTTCAGCTTAAGAAGGAGTCTATATATGTAAGATGTAGAGATGGGATGTAGAGAGAATTTAGAGGAAGAGTTTATGAGGTTACATGTTGGGTGTGAGTTATTGGAGTTTAATTGATTAGCAAGAGCTTGTATAGTTTCAGTGAAGAAACAATTGAAAGCATCTGCAGTTTGTTGGGGGGTATCAGGATCAGAATTAAGTGGGGAAGGTGTTTTAGAACGTCCTGGGGAAAGGAGTCTATTAACAGAAGACCAGAAAAGTTTTGAATTATTAAGATGGGTTTGTTGTAGATTGAAGTAGAATTTCTTTTTATCAGCTATTATTGCTTTTTTGGTTAGATTTCTAAGCTGGCGGAAGTGAAGAAGATCAGGGTTTTTTCTGTGTGATCTCCATGTGGCCCAGACTTTATTTCTAGTGAGAATAAGTTTTTGGTTTCATGGGAGAGCCAGGGGGCAGCATTAGATTTAATTCTAATGCTACGTTCAGGAGCATGTAAGTCAAGGATAGATAAAAAAGTAGAGTTAAAATACATTACTGCATTTTCAAGAGGGAGTGTTTTTAATGGGTTCCAATTACATGCAGTAAGTTCAGACTGGAACAATTCTGGATCGAAGTGTTTGATGGTGCGCACATTTCTTATGATGCAGGGGTTTATACAATCAGCCTTTTCCCTTGTTATGAATGTTAAGGAGTGATCACTAACGTCATCTGGTAAAATTCCTACTTTGTAATTATCTTTGACTTTATTTATAAGAATCCAGTCTAAAATGCTTTCTCTATTACTGTGTTTGTTGAGCCTTGTAGTTGAAGTAATGGTTTGGATAAAACCATGGAGGTTGATATGAGAAGAAGGATTATCAGCAGTAATGCTATTCCAGTCTATGTTCAGGTCACCTAGTATGATGGTTTCTTGGGGATATGTGACAGATATCCAGCTAAGGTAATTTTCGAGGATTGGTATGTTATTACCAGGTGGTAGGTACATACATATAATATAAAGAGATTTTTTGGAGTTTAATTGGAGTTTTGAAATGATTGCTTCTACTTTGCTATCTTGTGTTGGAGAGGCAGGAAGGGTAGTAATATTTAGATGATTTTTATGAAGAATTGCAACTCCACCACCTTTACGGTTGGGACGGTCGAGTCTTATCATATTGTAACCTTGGGGAGTAATCTCAGTGACTTTAGTGGAGAGCTTTAGCCAGGTCTCAGAGATACAGAGAATGTCAAATGAATGTATCTGTAGGAGGGAATGCACGTAGGGTATTTTGTTGTTTATGCTTTGGGTATTAAGATGTCCTATTAGGAAGGTGTTATTGAGTTTGGGTATGGTCATTAGGGGAGAATGGAAAGTTGGACCAGGGTTAGGGTGGATATCTCCAGCTTGAAGGTTAAGATTGATAGGTTTCATAGTGAGGTTATATTTTAGAAAGGTTAGGAGTTTAGTTTTGTTGTCGGAAGGCAAAACGTATTTTAGGTGTGACAGTCGGTGGAATCTAGGTAGTTGATAGTTAGGGGTAGAAGAAGTATATGGATATGAATTTAGAGGATTGAGATATATTATAGTATGTTTATGCGGATAGAAAGGTTGGACATGCAATGGTTTCTCATAGAGGGATAGCAGGTATATTGAGCATAGGGTGGAAACTAGTAGTGTAGAAAGTAAAATCTGGGTTGACAAGAGTGGAGCCATAGTAGAAGTAGGTGTGTTTGTGAAAGGTGAAGAGAAGTAGGAGAGGGTGGAGTAGAAAGGTGTAGTTATTGTAGAGTAGAAGTATGGAACAATGTAAGAAAGATAAAAGAGGAGTGGAGTAAAACAGAGACTGGAGTACAAAGAAAGAGGTAGGTTTTAGTGTAAATGGAGTACAGTAAGGTGGTGTGAGTGGAGGAAATAGAGTTTAAAAATAGAGAGAATAGTGTGAGTGTGTGACTGAGAAGGGGTATGGGTGGGTGTGGGAGGAAGGAGGATTGGAAGTTTAGAGTAGGGGTGTGACCAGGGAGGGGAGGGAAGAGGATTGGAAGATCAGGGTAGGGGGTGTGTCCAGGGAGCTTTAAGTTTAGGACCCCTGGGGGTGGGTGGGAATTGGGGGTAGGGAGGGGAGCGGAGTGAGCCCGAAGGGCGAACGGAGCGGGTTCAGCCAGAGGAGTATGAAACTGAGGAAACAGTCAGTCAAGTGTAGAAACAGCAGGTAAGTTATAACTAGTAGAAAAATGTTAGGAGGTTAGGTATTAGTAGGCAGAGCAATAGTAGGCAGGTTAAGGTCAGGATAGTGAAGGCAAGGGAGGGGGATAGGGACTATATTAGAGTACAGATACAGGTAGAAGGCTGAAAACAGTAAGTAAGGCAAAGAGTGAGAAGGGAAGGTAAAGTTATAGGAGAAGCAGTAGGAAATGTATTAGAAGTCAAAGGAGGATAGGCAGGAATGCAAGTGGTAAAATAGCAGAGTAAGGGTATGGGCAGAAAGATATAGGGAGAGTTGCTGGCTGCTGGTAGGCCTGGGCAGGTAGTTAGGCTAGGAACACACTTCAAATATTCAGGGACATATATATAGCTAAAACATACTTAGTCAGTCTTTCTTTGTGATATCACTTGTTTCCCAAACAAAGTCCGGTAAATAGGATTAGTTTGGGCAGTTCAGGTCTTCAAGGAGGGCCAAGCTTCTGTTATGTGTTACAGCTGGGTCCCGTTATAGGGGTAGTTAAAATCTAGGAAAGAGAGTGAGATTGTGAAGAGAGAGAAAAAGGATGTGTAAACCTTAATACTTTAAAAAAATAGAATATTCAAACAACATATATCAGCTTCAGGACGAGTTACACTGCAGTAAGAGAGCAAAACAGGTTATACTTTGCATGTAGATCCTAGAAGATAGGTAGAGGCATTAATTATTATATAGGAGTCTTTTTTAAATTGTCGGCTGTGCACTGGAATAGTAGACTCTCATAAAATGCAACAGCAATTAATCGCTAGACAGTTGTCTAATTAAAAACACCAAATTACAGCAAAGTAGGATAAGTATTGAATAACAATGCAGTCGACAACTGTGTTCAAAGACTAACAAACAAAAGGCTCCAGATACTAAGGTTTGAACTGTCCTCATAAAGGACTAACCTGGAACACAACCAGTTCTACTGTTTGATGCGATACATTGTTACAGTCTTAACTCAATACACACACAGTTTGTTGCAATGTAATATTACAGACTTAACTCAATACTAAACAGTGTACTATGCTTTGCCTAGAAACTGGGAAAAAAGAAAAAAAAGAAAAAAAGCGACCCCTCGGGGTGTACATTCACAAGATGGGGTTTAAGACTAATATGCGCGTTTCAACAATAGCGCTAATTCCTAAGAGACGCTGTGGGTCAGGATACAAACTCTAAAAAATGCTGTAAAACAGTTGTCACATGATCTAGATAGGTTAAAGGCTTTTATTAGCAACTAAAATTAAAGCGTGAGCTGTATTGGCCTTTACAAAGCTGAGAGAACGCCAATACAAGATGTCGCTTAGTACTAGCGGACAGATGCCTCAAAAAATAGATCAGTTAGGTTTATGGTATGTATGCGCATTTACTACAATAGCGCTAGCTGTACTGGCCTTTGTAATCCTAGGAAAACACCGAGGATCATATATTAACCAAAATGTAACACTTTATTAAGTTGACGCTTAGTACTAGACAGGTCAGGGTTTAAGGTTTATGTAGTATATATCAGCTAAAAGGCACAGGGTGCAAACGCTGATAGAAATCAGCTGATAGTAAGCAGTAAGCTGATAGTAAGCAGAGCAGCGTTCTTCTAACACTGTAGTTAAGCAGAGCAGCGTTCTTCTAACATTATGGTTAAGGTACTACAAAAGCGCTAGCTGAGTTGGTCTTACATCCTAGGAAAACACCGAGGATCGTACACTAATCGTAAATTACACGCTGTCTTAAGCTGTAGCTTAGTACTAGTGGGCGGCTAATTTAAAACTATGCTAGGCACAGATGGTAAAACACTGGGTACGTCCGAGGCTTTAAACTGAGTCGTTTCTTAAAATAAAACAGGTAGCTGTAAATAACCCTGAAGCATGTACAAATAGCACAATTTAGGAGGGCAGAAAGTTAAATAAACAACCACAGGAAGTTATATAATATCCAACACTATACACAGTATAGACTAGTAGAGGCAGGCAGCACAGTTTTAAACAAGTATCCGAAACATATATCTACTACAAGGCACAGGATGCAAGACGCTGATAGAAATCAATGTTGCAAGCAGAGCCACGTTCATCTAACAATACAGTTATTTGTAAAACATACAATGACTCACATTAAAGCAACACAATACAGGAGACCAGCATGGATAATTAGAACAGCCTGTCGCTTACCTACACAGAATAGGAGGCACTCAGCAGCCGAGCAAGAGGTAGGGAGTAAAGATGGCGTCTTAAGGTGAGGGGGGATATTTATAAGGTTGCTTGGGAGGGTTGAAAGAGGTAAGGGGGAGGGGCAAAGATATAGGAGAGTGGCGGGAACGATAAGAGAGGAGTGAAAGGGGGAGGGGCACACGTATAGGAGAGTGGCGGGAAGACTAGAGAAGGAGAGACAAGAATAGGAGTAAATATGGAGGTTTTCAGAAATGAGGGGTGATAGTGCAGGAATGTACAGCCTTAGGGAGATAAGGTAAAGGAGTACAGATGATAGGGGGGATAGTGTAGGGGCATAGGGTGAGAGAAGAAGCCAGAGGAGTATGAAATTGAGGAAACAGTCAGTCAAGTGTAGAAACAGCAGGTAAGTTATAACTAGTAGAAAAATGTTAGGAGGTTAGGTATTAGTAGGCAGAGCAATAGTAGGCAGGTTAAGGTCAGGATAGTGAAGGCAAGGGAGGGGGATAGGGACTATATTAGAGTACAGATACAGGTAGAAGGCTGAAAACAGTAAGTAAGGCAAAGAGTGAGAAGGGAATGTAAAGTTATAGGAGAAGCAGTAGGAAATGTATTAGAAGTCAAAGGAGGATAGGCAGGAATGCAAGTGGTAAAATAGCAGAGTAAGAGTAAGGGTCTGGGCAGAAAGATATAGGGAGAGTTGCTGGCTGCTGGTAGGCCTGGGCAGGTAGTTAGGCTAGGAACACACTTCAAATATTCAGGGACATATATATATAGCTAAAACATACTTAGTCAGTCTTTCTTTGTGATATCACTTGTTTCCCAAACAAAGTCCGGTAAATAGGATTAGTTTGGGCAGTTCAGGTCTTCAAGGAGGGCCAAGCTTCTGTTATGTGTTATAGCTGGGTCCCGTTATAGGAGTAGTTAAAATTTAGTCAGTCTTTCTTTGTGATATCACTTGTTTCCCAAACAAAGTCCGGTAAATAGGATTAGTTTGGGCAGTTCAGGTCTTCAAGGAGGGCCAAGCTTCTGTTATGTGTTATAGCTGGGTCCCGTTATAGGGGTAGTTAAAATTTAGTCAGTCTTTCTTTGTGATATCACTTGTTTCCCAAACAAAGTCCGGTAAATAGGATTAGTTTGGGCAGTTCAGGTCTTCATTTTATTTAACAGAGACACGATCATAATTCTTTGTAGTGCGTGGAGCTTTATCTGCTCCACATACTACTAGTTACATAAAAAAATAAAAACGCTACTTGTTTTGCTGACTTTGAAGGCTGTAAAGCACTTAGTCACTTAGCAGGCACTTTTAGAAAGGCACTGTAACTCAGTCCCTCACTTTTATATTCATCTCCCATACCTCTAAACTGTCCAGATTTTCTCTGACTGCCCAGATTTTTGCCTTCTTTGCTTGGTCTGTTCTTCATAAAGTCACAGTTTTCAGACAAATCACAGATGATTGAAGACACTGCATAGTGACATACATTTATTCTGCTGCTATTATTTGCTGGTCAGCACTAGCAGATTTTACAGTGTAGAGCAAGACCTAACCTTAACAACTTAAGCAAGGTGTGCTTAACAGTTGTTAAGGTCAGGTCTCGCTCCCTTCTATCGCTTAACTGATTTGTGTTTTTCCAAATACTGGAGTGTAATTACCACACTTTACACACTACATATAGTTTTACTAGACAGCCTTATTGAATAAGTGGAATGTGTTAATGTGTAGACAAAGGAATTCCATACCTGAAAGAGGATACAAAATACTAAAGTGGAAAGAAATTAATTTTTCTTATAAAACTGACCATGTGTGATGGTCTTGGGCCATGTTAAGATCATTACAGTACATCCCACCCCACTTCCTAGGAAGGTCCAGCACTGCACAGTCCTCAGACTCTCAGACTTTTCCAGGCATCTTAGTCAAGATACGGACTGCAGGTAATACTCACAGTACAACTGTTACTGATATTATATTCAGCCACTGATATGCTACGTGAAAACATAATTTATAATCATCTCCTCAGCCAGCATCAACATCTAATGCTATAGCAAGCCTAACACTTAGGTAAACAAAAACAGTTCACAAACTTACAGGTGTGGAAAACATTTAGTCCACAGAGGATAATCTCAGTGATATGGTGATGTTATCTGTGCAACAGTAAAACAGTCTGAGGAGGAATCCACAGACTTGCATTTCGAAAATGTGATCATTATTAAGAGTACAGACATTTGCAAATCAAAAGATAACATTCATAACATCTGCTCTTAATATTCCTTCAACTGCTTTGGATGGATGCCCCCTATTTTTTAAATCTAAAGTGCAGCTCATTAACAAGGACATCCAACTTAGTAACATCACTTGTAAGCCTTATCAATCTAACCAACTGCCCTTTGACAATCTTGTGTTTCACATAAGTGGGGTGCACACTAGAGTAATGTAGTAGGCTGTTACTTGTAACAATTTTTTTAACTAATGACAGAGTCTAGCCTACCAATCTCCTTTTGCTTGAAAATCTCTAAATCCAAAAAAAAAACAATTTTTCAAAAACTCCAGTGTGAGGAAAAAGTAAGAAAAAGAGGTGCTTTTGTTCATATTGTCCAAAATTCGGACAGTTCGAACTCCATCCCCTTCCAGGAATATTAAGAGCAGATGTTACGAATAGAGACATGGATGTTAGAGATAAGAGGAACAAAGATTGGGTTACGTCCATGCCTATAACATTTACCACAGATAGTAGAGCTATTAAAAATATAGTAGGCAACAACTGGAGAATTTTAGAAACCAATAGTGAGGTTAAGAATCACCACAAAGGTACAACATTAGAAAGGGGCACCTTTAAGTGTATGAGCTGCAATTACTGTAGATACAATGCGGTAGGCCCCTTTTTTGAAATGACAACTCACGGTAGAGTCTGGGAGGTTCCTGGGGTTTTCACATGTAGTCTCACCTATGTGGTGTATTTGGCTAAGTGCTCTGCCTGTTTTTCGTTTTATGCTGGTAAGACCAACAGGCAGTTGAGGAACAGGATTTATGAGCAATACTAAGAAGAATTTAGATAACGCGTTATACAAGCACACCTTGACATGCCCTGAATATAAGAAATTTCATTTTTCAGTTATTGACCATGTTCCCAGAGATTTTAATGGAGACAAAGAAGGGGAACTTGACTATAGGGAATTAAAATGACAGATTTTGCTCAATGCTTGTAATACACCTGGATTGAACAGTGGGGTTAATTACAAAGTTGTATTATGCCAAATGTAAATGAATGACCAAGTTTTTTTTTTGTGGTGCAGCGGTTAGTGTTGTCACCTCACAGCAAGAGGTTCTCCGGTTCAATCCTCGACTGGGGTGCCTTTGTGTGGAGTCTGCATGTCCTCCCTGTGGTCGCGTGGGTTTCCTCTGAGTTCTCCGGTTTCCTCCCACATCCCAAAGACATGCTATAGGTGGACTGGACAGTCTAAATTGGCCCTAGGCATGAAGGTGTGCCTTCCGTGGAAGATTGCACGCTGAGCTGGCAACTCGACACAGTAAAACTTTACTGCCAATCATGAGCAGACATGTGATCTGCTGTGGTGACCCCTAACTGGGAAAAGCCGAAAGAAGAAGAAGAATTACAAAGATATGCACATATATTTATTTTTGTATTGGCAACTTTTTAGCTGGTTTTAGATCATTAATGTCTTTTAATTGAAGCTGGTTTTTGACTGGTTGTATTTGATTTGAGTAGAGTACTTAATGATGGCACATGAAGAATTTGTTAGTTCTGAAGAAGGCCATTGTTTTTTGGCCGAAAGCACTTAACCTTTGCAATAAACTTACGGAGAATTTTCGGTGGCGTTCACTGTTTGCAGTGTTTTTTGTATTTGTACTTCCTGTTGTTACACTAGTTGGAGGCACTGGTTTTAGTTTAGTTTATTCAGCTCTTTAAAATAATCAAAACCGTTACTTAGAGAACTGTCAAAAATGGGATTTCACAGGGTTCTGCACTGGGCACCCTACTTTTTGGCATCTACATCTCAAAAGTAAAGGTAAATGTCAAGGAACTGCAAACTAGCTACATTTGCTGAAGTGTGCATACTTGGTGCAACTACCAAATCCCCACATGTACACCAATACACCATCAGTACCTGCTGTGTCACTCTTAAGTTTGAATGAAAGGACAAAAAATACAGTATATTCATTTCTAGGGAAGGCATTATCCTCTCCTTTTATCATAGTGCTAGTATCCCTCTCAAAAACAGATAGAATTATCTAGAACTTGGACACTTATGTTGACAACACTCTTTATTTGATTACGCTATATTGGTTGTGGTAAGGAAGTCCTTCTATTGTGTTCACGTGTTATGTGGAGTTATCTCCACCAATTCCTACACAGTTCTGGTTTCTCTACACTCTTCCCTTATTAACCCTATCCTTGAATACAATACTCTTTTGAGTATACCTTGCAAAGTAATTTGACCAGCTTGAAAGACCCAAAAGGTTTCTTATCAAGATTTCTCGACTACACAACCTAAGCAGTCCCAAAAAAGTTAAATCACTAGCCCGCTACTCTGTTTCATAGAGACTCCCAAGATTGACCTCAGTTTAGCCTTATGAGCACTTAAAATTCCATACCCATTTTTGATCCCTCTACCTTTGCAAACCCAGTGGTTTACCACTTGTGCCAAAAACCTCAACTTATAGTGTAAGATCAGAAATACCTGCTGGGGTAATACATTCATAAACCAGAGTACTTCTTGCTTTTAGAATAAACTCCCTCAATGTCAAACAAACTAATACCCTGACTACTTTCAAAAGTAAACCCAATGTTTGTATGGGAGATCATAAATCATGCAGGAGGTATGTGGAAATATATAACGGGTGACTAATAAACCGTCAATACTAAGGGGTGTTGTGTCTGAACTTCTTGATGGTTATTTGGCTGTGAGCTTAACATTAAACTATTAATTTTCTAGTGACTTGTCACAGATATTCAACTTCAAGTAATCTAACAGAATGCAATTAATATGAATGCTAGCTGTGAAGTTTCAAAATAAGATTAACATATTTCTGTGACTGTACAAAGAAAATCAGAACACCCATTCTACCACGGAGAAGGAAGACAGATTGAAGAAAATGCTGTATTCTGCCAAGTGGAAGTAGCAGCAGTCAATGCCAGCAGAATGCAAGTGCTATGAGGTGCTATGGCAACAGCATGCGTACTTACCATGTCAAAGTGAAGGAATGGTGGCAGTATGGCTACAGTCAGTACACTGCTTTATGCATTGATGTTGTAAGGTGGGATTGCTAACGTGCCCATGCGGCATACGTGTACACCCACGGACACATGCACACACCAAATAAAAGTGTGTAAATTAACTTAAACCAATACTTATTTATTCTATTCTCATTTAATTCATAAATGCTCTTCCTAATGAAGGATTTGCTGCAGTCAAAGAAACCCGTAACAAGGCAACAACATTCTGACTACTCTAACCATGCCTATACATCACCTAAAAAGATTCCAAAACATTTTCATCCCTTTCTCAACCAAAGGGGATTTATACTGCCACAATCACAGGCCAACTCCACCCATATTAAGTTAAACAAGGGAAAAATGAAAGTTATGTATTCACCATGATAGCTCTGTGTTGTCTGTGTCCACCTTTCTTCAACATATGGGTTTCAGATCAGACTTAAACTTCTAAGCTTTGGATCCAGTGCTTAGGCTCTTCCCCTCATCCAAAGTCCCTGAGTAGAGATCAAGCTACCTCAGATCAAGTTTGCCCTCCAAAAATAGAAATTTAGAAAAATGAAGGTGGTAATAGCCAAAAAAACTATCTGACTTATGTACTATCAGCCTGTAAAAAGAGAGAGAGGGGAAAGACAGAGCCTCCAGGAGCCAAGGATAGGCCAGCTAGAATCATCCCGGAATGACAATGTGAGAAACTATACACAATAAAGAGAAGGGAGAATGGTGGGTGGGTAGTTAAGAAAGCACAGAAACAGACAGATCTGCTGTTACAGTGAGTACATAACTTTTGCATCTGATGGTGCATTTTCCATTCATTCCTCAATGCATGGGACAGAGTCCCTAGCTACTTTATTATTTGGGTGGTCTAATGGAAGGATATTCCTTTATATTACTGCTGAACCAAAGGGGGCTCCAGACCTGGATTGTATATCTAAATTGTAGTGCGATAAGAATGTACATACCTTGGACAAGATAGCTGTGGCATAAATGTCATCAAATGATATTCTTGAAAAGAAGGCTATAGATAAAGCCACAGATCTGTTGGAACGAGGTTTTGGGATTGAAGGAAGTGACAAGTCTCTTCCTTGATAGATATACAATATGTACTGCGACAACCAGCATGAAAGGGTGACTTTGAATACTACTTTTCCCAATTTATCATAGAATACAAATAATTGGTCAAATTTTTTGAAAGGTTTTGTCCGATGCAAGTAAAAACTGACAATGAACATCTAACATATGCAAAGTATATTCACCTTTGTCCACAAAATTTGGGAAGAACACTGGAAAATATATGGAGTGACTAACGGATAATTTGGAAGCCACCTTAGGAAGAAAGGGGGAGCTGGATTTCAGGAACACTATTGTCTTTGTAAAAAAAATAGTCAAGGAGATTTTGAAGGCAAGGCTTGTAGCTCAGAAATTCTCCTGGCAGAACTAACAGCAACCAGAAATAAGGTCTTCCATAATAAAAACTATAGGTCAACCCTAGCAACAGATTCAAATGAGGGACCAGTGAATGCTAGTATTAAGAGAGTAATGTCCCAGATTGGAACTGGGTCTTTAAGCCGTGGACGAAGAAAAGTTCCGCGAAGAACAACCTTAATCTAAGAGATGCTATGGGTGTGTAATTCTCACCCACATGGAAAAAGGATATTGCAGCTAAATGTACATGATGGAGTAGCTGGCTCTACACAGAAAAAGATGGGCAAGGAAGTCTAAAAGTGCTGGAAGAGGAGCTGGCAAAGGGTCAATATTTTTAACCGCCAAACTGAAAACTTTTTTCATTTGCTCTAATTTTTCTAGCAGAGGGTTTTTGGTATGAAGACAAAATATGGACAACTGAAGATGAAAACCTGGACTGTCAAATCATCACTAGAATTAGAGAAACCTTGCAGTCAGTCTGAGGGACTGGATGTTTTGGTGATGCGACCCCAAAGGCTGAGAAAAAAGATCTGGGTCCAAGTCCAGTAGCCATGGAGGGTGGACTTGATGAGGCCAGAGGAAAGGAAACCACACCTGTCAAGGCCAATAAGCGGCTATGAGGATGACTATGACCTTCATCACAGATGCTTTTCTGTAGTAACCGTGGAAACAGGGGCATCTGAGGAAAGGCATAAAGGAATCCTGGGGGACAAAGGTTTATTGGAGAATCCCTGGGTGACCCCCCCCTCAGAGAATTAGAACGTGTTGCACTTGGTGTTGTGGGGAGAAGTGAAGAAGTCGCAAGAAGGTTGGCCTTAACAGCTGAAAACCTGCTACTTTACTAATGGATTGACGGACCACTCATGAGGTACTAAAACATACCTGCTCAACCTGTCTGCAAGGATGTTGGATTTCCTAGGGATATGCATTGCTATTAGAAAGCAGAGAGTAGATATCACTCACTGCCACACTCTCATGGCCTTTTGGCACAATGGGTAAGACCTGGCTTCTTCCCTGTCTGTTGATGTACCAAACAATTGCAGTGTTGTCTGTGTGAACAGAGATCACACCCCAGAAGAGAGAGTCCTGAAAAGTCATCAGTGCTAGGACAGCTGCTCTCATCTCCAACACATTGATGTGAAGACTGCCCTGTTTCAGACCATGTGTTTTGGACTGCTTTTCCCAAATACCCCCAACTTCATTGGGAAGCATCCATGTTCAATGTGGCTTGGAGGAGATGAAGAATGAAAGACATCCTTGAAAAACATGCGGAGATTCCAGCCACCACTGTATGTGTGCTTTGCAGAAGTTCATTAATGACACTTGAAAGGGCATGGGTTGCTTCCTGACTGACAACTGAACCACCCAAGACCAGTGAAGTACACACCTGTAGAAGCTGGCTGGGGAAACTAGTGTGATCGATGCTGTCATGAAGCATAGAAGGTGAAGAATTACTTTTGTTGGTGGCTTCTAGTGGGATATGACATCCAAGGCTTGATGGAGAAGCAGTGTCTGTGGAAGCCTTGCTACCTGAAGTTTTGTGCCCACAAGTGTTCTGATGAACTCTAGTGTCTGAACTGATGTGACTTGGACTTTATTAGATTCACTGTAATCCCCAAGTAAGTACACAGCTAGAGCAAGGATTCTCTGACTCGAATGAGTAGGTGTCTGGTAGGGGCAGTATTGAGCCAAATATGGGACTACCCGGAAACCCTGCAGTCACAGATGAGCTGCCACTACTGCCATACACTTGGTAAACACTTGGGGTACTGTGGTAAGACCAAAGGGCAGAGATCTGAATTGGAAATGACTTGCACCCAGCCAGTAGAGAAGGTACTTCCCTATAGCATGTGTCCATTTTTATGTGGCAGTATACAATCCTTTAAATCTAACACGCACATCCAGTCATTCTTTCTCAGTAAGTGAAAAATGGACTGAACCATAACAATCTGGAATGTTGTTTGCTTCATGAACTTGTTCAAGCGGCTTCAGTCCAAAATTGGCCTTCAGTCCCAGTTTTTCATTTGCACTAAAAAGAATCTTGAGTAAATTCTGTACTCTCTCTGGTCTGGAGGGACCACTTGGATGACTCAATTTCTTAAAAGCTTTCTTACTTCTGAAGCTGTTTCTTCCCTTTGTGAGGGTGGAACATCATTAATTCTTTTTGGACATGGATGAAGGGTATGGAAGGGAATGAAATAGCCTCTGGAAATGATCCTATGCACCCATTTGTCTTAAGTAATGAATGTTGAGGTTGCTGGATGTAGAGATAAGGACCCCCCAATTATCTCCAGAGTGCAGCATATGGGCATCCATTCAGGAGCATTGGAACAGCTTCTCTGAGAAAGGACCTTTGCAGCCCTGCTTTGGAGGACCACCTCTGCCCCTTGGGTGATGTCCATTATAAGAGTTTCCCCCCTGCCTCGGGGGGGGGGGGTGCAGGGGGCTCTTCCTCCAGAAATATTAGATGCAAATGTCTGGGATTTACAAAACCAAATTCTCTTGCCTCTCTTCTGATTTCTGGAGAAGGTCCTTTGAGGGGTGGGGAATTTAATCTCTATGGCAGACAGGAATTTGCCATATTTCTCACTTTTCTATATAATCTCCTTAATCTGAAGGCCAAACATGGGTGTGCCCTTGTATGGAGCACTGACAAAGGATGGCTTGAAATGTTCAGCAAAGTCACATAACCGCATCCAGGCATGTCTTCTTAGGGAAATACCTGTGCTGGCTGCTCCAGATGTACCCTCTATGGCATAACAGATAAGGTGCATAGAGGTACTGGAGACAACTGTGAATCAACAGATTTTCTTTGAGACACATACAAGGTCCATGGGAGGGATCTGACAATTTCCTTGGTCAAATCCCTCTGAAAATGCATAACATGTGCCAAGTAATTAAGAGAAAAAGCAGATAAGACAAACATGCTTCCCAAATCTATCCAATGCACGTGATTCTTCGTTTTGGTGGATGGACAATGGAATGTTCTTCTGCAAGTTCCTTCTTAGTGGTTGTCGCCACTACTGTGGAATCTTCTGTGGGCCCCTTGCTCCAATAGGGAGTGTCTTTGGTAGCCACCAGAAATTGTTGGGTTTCCTTGGGAATGAGCTCAGTGGTGTCCTGCACCTTTCACACCCAGGAATACATCAGGTCTATCATCTCACTGGCTGAGGGAAACAACCCAAGAAGTAGATGGGCCACAATAAAGAGACTCAAGGAAACTGACTCTTCCAGCGAAGGCATCTGGGAAGACCAATTCCCTTTTTGTCTGAGAAGTTCGAGAATCTCTCCATCCCCAAGGGAAGAACTGAGAGAACTTTCTCCCTCAAAGTCAGTGTGTGTGGCAGGGGATTCCTAAGGAGAATTCAAGTGCCTTCTTTACACTTTAGCTTCCCGTGTACCTCTTTTGTGGGTTGTTCGGGACAGGAATTGGAAGCTGACATAGTCTCTCCTAAGAGGAATTACTCAAGGTTTTTGGGAAATGGCTGTCCTGACAGAACAAGAAAATGAGGCTGCAAACCCTGAGAAATCCTATGAGGGAGGGTTGGATCCCATTCTGAATGGGTTGTCTTCTCTCTAGGTTGAGAGACCACTCGCTAGACAGCCTTGAACGTGGAGCTTGGCAGGGATCCAAAAAGCCTTGCTGTAGGAGCTGAAACTCTTGAAGGTGGCTCAACCCTAGATGCCATTTAGCTGGGATCCGATGCCAACACCACAGATGAACTATCAAGTGCCAAGGTTCCTAGAAGGAGGAAATGATATGAAGACCTTGGTCTGATCCTACCCTGTCAAGAGTTGATGTAGATGGTCTGGCTCCAAGACTCAGACAAATTCAAATGAGTCGAAGCCTAGTTCATCTGAGAACTTATCTAACTAGATGAAGTATGGAGATATGTCCTGGATGAGATTCAGATCCATGTGCTCCAATCTGAGAGGTAAGACTGCAGAAGGAGCCATCAAAAAGTTAAGGGGGAAGTAGTAGTTTCTCAGGCTCCAACACAGGCCAGAGCCAGAAGGTCTCTCAATTGGATTTGGGTCTAAAGAAATGTCATCATCCTGTCCTCATCAGCTTCAGTGAGGGTGGTAGACCTAGCTGACCTAAGAGAAGAGGTAGAGGAGGTTTGTCTAGAATGGCAACAAGGGCTCTCCTGTAAAACACGAGACTGGAGCCTAGCAGAGAGAAGATCCAGGAAGATTCCAGGAGGAGCATGGGATCCCTTGATTATAGGATCCAAAAAGAGCACCGGCTCCAAAGGTCTGGAAATTTTAGGTGCTGGAGATGACAAGGATGATGACGCCAGAGATTTTTTCTTAGCAGTTTTAGATGTTTCTTTTTTCTTGGCTGAATCCCACTGTTTATCTTCTGACTCATCAGATACATTTTTGGAAAAAGGAGAAGAGGAAGAAGCAGGAGCAGCAGACTTCCCCGATCCTAAAGGGTGTTTTTCTCCCATGGAAGGCTGAAAGAGGAACCTCTTCAAAATGAGTTTATTTGTTTCCTTAATGGCCCATTGACTGAAAGTCTCACAAATGGAGCAGATGCCCAGGTGCAAAGGCCCTAAAAAGGTACATCCACTAGTCATGCACATACACGTTTGGGAGCTTGTATGAGCAAGCTATACATTTTTTTTAAAACCTGATGGCTTATCTGTCATCCTAAAAAGAAAAGAAAGCAATAAAGACACAAACAAAAATACCCCTTTTAAGTAAGGAAATTACCCTAAAGAAATATCTGTTCCCCCCCTTTTTATTTTTTATTTGATAAAGACTTGCATCAGGAGCGAGACATAAGAAAAGAAAAAAAAAATTGAAAAAGGGGGGTGGGTAAGGAGAACAAAATGCACTATGTTCTAGTAGAGGGGTGGGACATAACAGTCAGAAAAATAAACCCCAAAGAAAGAGACAACTTTTCAAGAAAATCCACTAAAGTCTTTCCTGAGCACCAAGGATCCATCAAACGATTATGGTGATAAAGGAGATCTGAGGTAGCTCTCTCTCTACACAGGGATTATGGGTAAAGGGAGGAACCTGAGAACTGGATTCAAAGCTTAGAAGTGGCCAAAGTCAGATCCAAGATCAAATCCAAAACCCATGGGTTGAGGAATGGACAAAAAAGGCAACATAGGTTCATAGGTTCATAGGTTCATACTAGGCTATCTGCACGAGGGCATTTACAAGCCTAGCCCATAGTTTTGTGGCTTACGCCACCCCTTTAGTATGGGGAACTATACCCATTATTTTGCTGTGCCTCTGTCGAGCAGTGACACTGAGATAATCCCTGGGGTATATCTGCGATCTCCCATCCATTGGTCAAGATTTCTCTTGAACAAGGCCAGCGAGGTGCTCTGCCTCACAAATACCGGGATTTTATTCCACAGCATAGGGAGTCTTTGGGTGATGAATCTATCCCTCCAGCACGTCCTATTAATAGCCGTGTCGAGATTTAAGTCTCCGCCCTTGTGGCTCTGACAGATCTAGATTTTTGAGGTGAAGCATATTCATCAAATCTGGGTTTGACATGGCCTTGTATGTTAGGCAAAGGTCACCTCTGAGCAAGCGGTGCGACTGAATAGAGCTGGAGTTCTTTCAGTCGGGCAGCATAGGACAGATGTTTGAGACCCTTTATCCTTTTGGTGAGGAACTTTTGTGGCCTCTCCAGCTGCTGCAAGTGTCGGGTCAGATACATTCCGAATGGGGCATTGTACTCAATCATTGGTCTGATGAGTGATGAGTATAGGGAGACTATGACCTCCCTTGATCTAGATGAGAATCCCTTCATGATAAGGTGGGCAATGTAGAAGGTCTTCCTAACTACTTTAGCTACATGGGTGTCAAATGACAGACTACTATCAACCTGGGTCCCCAGGTCCCTGATAACTACTTCTGTGCTCAGTGGATTGCCACCTATTTGGTAGCTAGGGGTAACCTTGTTTTTCCCGAAGGGTATGACTATGCATTTTTTGGCATTTAACTTTAGGCCATGGCTCTGGCACCAGTTATCCGTTTCTGTGAGACCCTTCTGAAGGATATCTGTGTCAGATGTGTTTTCTACTATGGCGCCAGTTTGCAGTCATCTGCAAACTTTGTCAGCCATAACCCTCCTGTGTTTGCTTGTACTTGGAAAAGTAGATGCCAAACAAGAGTGGGCCCAGGACTGAGCCCTGTGGTACACCACTTGTGACAGGCTTTGAGTCTGACATGGCGCCAGCAACTCTGACCCTGTGGGTTCTGTCAGTCAGCCAGTTTGCAACCCATCTTGTGATGTATGGGTTAACATTTAAGCTGATGAGTTTTTCAATGATACCCGAGTGGGGTATTGTATCGAAGGCCTTCGCCAGATCGAGGTAGGCTGTATGGACTGCCTTTCCCTCATCAATGGCTTTGGTGACTGTTTCAAAAGTCAACCAAGTTTAGAAGGCATGATCTGCCTTTGACAAAGCCAAACTGGGATGGATCCAAAGTCTGCAAATTCCCTATGTCTTTATTTATGAGGTCCATTATGATCCTCTCCATGGCTTTGCAGATAAGGCTTGTCAAGCTAATGGGCCGGTAATTTCCAGGGTCGGTGGAGGCACCGCCTTTGTGAAGTGGGACCACAGTTGCAGTGCGCCACTCCCTGGGTACGTATCCAGAGGTAAGACTATGATTAAACAGCTGTCCTAGCTGTGGGTTTAATTCCTCGTTGAGTTCGTGGAGCACACAGCCGGGGACACCATCAGGTCCCATGGATGCTGTGTTTTTTGCTTTGGAGAGAGCAGTTCTCACTTGGGCGTTGGAGATGTTTGGGGGGCTGCAATCGCTTGGTATAGATATCTCTCCTTTTGGGGGGCATCAGATCAGTAAACATACTTATTCCATCAAAGTGTACATGAAACACCTTAATATGTTGTAACAATTCACCTCTTCCCTTACAAAGGCTAGCATCCTTATATTCATAATTTTGTTTGTTTGTTAACCAGGTGAATGGGCTGTTTCAAGACACTTTTTAGTCATACAACAGATATGAGAATATCTAAAGAGGTAACGTACACAAAAAAGAGCAGAGATACATAAACTTGAAAGTCAATAAATTAACAGTTAACAATACATCAAGTGTCCTACAACATCCTTATACAAAACATTACGTACTTGCTAGAGAACAGATCTTCATAATCTGTGTCTCTCTACTTCAAAACATGACTACTAGCTTCAGGCCCACAGTTGCTCAGCACCTTTAAAAACTTACTTAGGTTCCTGCCTCTTTTAGTGATCCTGAAACGCACTGCCTTACCATGACTCTCTAGATCAAGGTTACGCACAATGCAAGCATCAAAGTACAGCACTGCATGCAAAATCAAACTTAAGGAACTACAGTGTGTTCCTTCTAAGAATGGAGGAAGGAAAGAAGATGTTAAAAATGGACAGGCATGGATCAAGAAGATATGAAATGTATGATCTTACCAAAATGATAAAGCTAAATGGTCTTCATCCTTCTTCTTCAATAGGCTGTACTTCACAGAAAGTGGACATCCCTCTCAGCAATGGCTTCAGCTCCTCCCATAGACCCATAATGTTTAGCCCTCCACTGTCCCTCTTCAATCTTTTGAAAGTAGCTCAAGACCTCGAATAACAAATTTTAAGAGAGAAGAAAATCTCCCAGAAATGCAGACGTCTTCCATAGCCTCCCTTCTATATCACACAAACCTCCCAGAAATGATGCAGACATCTCCCATATCCTCATTTCCATATCATACAACTCTCCCACAAATGCAACTAACTCCCAGTGCCCCCTTCCCATACCATGCAGAAGGGGGAAGGTGGTCAGGTACATTGAAGAGAATGAGCAAAGATTACTTACTTCTACTGTTATGTTAACTCATTAACCCTTAGTGACATCTGCAGTCATTTCTTCAGGATCATCCTAATGATATTTCTAGACATCTACAACTGCCTATTCATGTTTGCAATAACTCTAACCCTGCTAAATGCAAAGATATTCAAAGATTTCACCTTAAAACTTAAATGAAAGGTACTACAACTGTTTCATTCTTAACATCTTTTTAATGCAGCTAGAAAGATATCAGTTGCTCATATATTAATTGCTTACATTATTGTCATAATATTTATATGTCCATAAATATATCAACAAACAGATGACAACATAAATGCTTAGTCTCGTTTGAAAACACACCACATCATATACAAAATGCTGCTGATGCTGGTAAGTGTGCAGCCAGGCTTCCTACTAAAATGTCAGTGCTCCAAATGCCTAGTGCTGGCACGTCAAAAAAGAACACCAAAAATGCAGAAGTAGAGAGAATCCCAAACATCGCTCTTCTCCTTCAAACTTCTTTTTGCAGCAGGGGAAAGGCACCCTGCACCTTTAATGGAGGGGCAGACTCCCCGAACGTACAGACACTAAATCTGAGACTGCCAAACTTCAGAGAAAAGGGAATTTCATGAAAAATGGCCATCTCCAACTTAGCATATGTAAGTCTGTTTTTTCAGCTTTTCGGTCTCTGTGTTTTGGGACTCTAGGAGGTCCCGACATTTCAAAATGTTACCATTTGGCTCTAGTGGTTACTCAGATACTCTAAGTTCTTTAAAAAAACCATTAAAGGTAAAAATGTGCACAGTGTCACCTGAAATCCAGCTTAAGACATAAAATCTAATGAACACCACCACTGTAAAAAACGGGTTTGTGATGAACACTACCATTTACACTTTGTTAGTAACATGAATGGTTGTAGAAATACGACCTTTGTTTGAATCTTGAGGTTGTAATGAAAAGGCTCCAAAACACAGCCATTGGAAGTTAAGTACAAGCTTCCATGGTTCCAATGGAGGGAGTAAGTAAATAACGTTTACATTTAGGATGATATCCTACAGATGAAACTCATGTTACACTGCAAGAAAGACATGGATACGATGAATGATAAACATGCAGAAGTAAGATGGTAGATGAGTAGTTTTGGATTTAGTTCAGGATGCACAACAAAAATATGGAGACTACAGTGAAAAATACAGTTGAGAAGAAGCTGGAAATGAGGAAAAATCAAACTGGGCATTTCTAGACTTGGAGAAGGCATATGAAGAGGTTCCAAGAAACCTGATTTTGGTAGTGCTGTGACGGCTCGAAGTCCCAAAAACATTGGTAGAATGAGTGCAGCTTATATACAAGGACACAATGGCAAAAGTACAGATAGTATTTGGACTCATGGAGTGGTTCACAGGGGAAGTAGATATGCATTACAATCCAGCTCTGAGCCCACTTCTGTTCATACCTGTTTTGAACTACATTAACAGATATGAGGAGGAAAAACAGGAAAATACTTTATACTGACAGTGCAGCACTACAAGCAGACTGTGAACAGTAATTTCAGCAAATGGCAGGAGACAAGAATGCAAAGGTACAAGAGATGCAAATGGGTAAATACAAGTCAATGGTGACAGCAGCAAATAGGGAAAATTAGAGGAAGCTAAACATGAGATAGAAAGGAAAACAGTTTTACTAGATTAACAGCTTCAAGTATCTGGGAGGTGAAGAGAAGGGAAGCCTGAACAAGGTCAAAGCTAGAATCAGAGGTATTGCAGCCAGCTGTCACATTATGTTAAGAGTAGTAGTATGTCACAGAAAAATGCCAAAGAAGTTGGAAAGTAAGGTACACAAAATAGTGGTGTAACCAGTGCTAATGCATGGCACAGAAACCTAGGCAATGAATGTAGGGCAGTTGAGGAAGCTAGAGGTGGTCAAGATGAAGTGCCTGAGACAGGTACTAGAATGCACATTGACTGATAGATGACAAAATAAGGATATCAAAACAGAAGTCAAAGTTGGCCCAAATACAGAGAAAATCAAGGAGGACAGATTTTGCATGTTCTCCCTGTGTTCGCGTGGGTTTCCTCCGGGTACTCCCGTTTCCTCCCTCATTCCAAAGACATGCATCTGGAGCATTTCTCCCTGGGCCTCCGCTGAAAACAGGCTCTGTGGAATCTAGTTGGACTTTCCCAGTCAACAAATGTTAAATAAATAAATAAATAAAATGATGGTATTTTGGCTTGGCACATATGCATCAAAGCAAAAATTTGGGACAGAAAAATATCAAGGACATCCAACCAAAAGATTAATTGATTACATGGCAGAAGACCTGCAACACTTAGATGCAACTGTCAAAAAAAGGAAGGACAGTAGCTCTGAATCAAAAGATGTGGCAACAGTTGATGCAACGCCCTGACCCTATATAAAAATGTGAAAAACAGGTGAGTAATGATTATGACCTACAATGATCCTATCCATCCTGTTCCACAAGTAAGACAGCATCTCCATCTCAGCTCCCTGAGTGGCTATTCCAAGAATCTTTTCGGCAATAGTAGCGTTACTGCAAAACCACATCCAGATTTTAGTGCCTGGCAAAAGTATACAAGAATGACAGAGTTGCGGTCATACAAATCCCATCCACTGGAACTTTCAGGGGAAAAAAAGTCTTTTAAATGACCACAGCTGAGGTATAATGGGCATTAGAAACTTCTGATAAATTCACCCTATAATTCCGATTCAAAACTTTATGTGATCTGTCAATCTGCTTGAATGACTTTTGACACTTTCTGCAAAGGAGAAGGAAAGTTGCAATTTTTTCCTCATATCCTTAAATTTATGTAAACAGAACCTAAACGGCCTGGTAACATTTTTACTCTTGCTGTCTTACCTACAGATGAACACTGGGAGAATTATGAACTGGTTAATACTTAACTCTTTGTCAACACTGCAGGTATTACAGACCATTCCTAACATCTTTCTGTTCTTATAAAAAAGGATGAAAGGTCAGTGTGAGGGGACTGCAGCTCTGAGATTGTCTTTATATTGTTTTTCATAGACAAATTTAAAATGCGCAAAAAAAAACTGGATGAGAAGCAGGTAGCATTACTTTTTTGAACAATGTTCAAGTTCTGGGAAGGAATCAGGTCTCTGAGCACTGATCTAATTAGAAATGTTCTCTGCAAGAAAGTCATACACTTTTAAAAGGGTCACCAAATTACCTTGAAAGCCCACACTTGAAGTTTGAAATGGACGCTAGATTAATTTAACTGATGAACATTTTAAGTCCTAAGTCAAAAAACAACTGCCAAATACTCCAAGACAGCTGTAACAGAATCTGAAAGAGAATCCAAACTTTTGCCTCAAAACCACAACCACGGACAACCTGGGAGGGAAACCATGATCCCTGGCTATTATCACAACTGGCGAAGCAAGGTAGTTAAATAAAGGAACAGCAAGTCTAAGTGAGGCTTGCCAAATAGGTGTTTCAGCAGGACTTTGAAGGGCTTAATACATTAAGCCTTCCTCAGAAGAAAGTCTCTGCTGAGGCCAAAAGGGAGCTTAGAGAATCACCTTGAACCTTGGGACTTTGCTTTCTGTACGACGTTGGAAATTAGTAGAAATGGAGGGGAAGTAGAAATTGAGACAAAGGGGCCAGTTCTGGATGAAAGCATCCAGGGTTGCTACCTTGATGAGTTATGGAGGAAAAGGAGCTGCTGCATTTGAAGTTGGCACTGACTCAGACTGCAGCAAAACCTTCCCCAGAGGTGGAAAATCTTCCATGCAACTGTCTAGCTTAAGGTATGGTTATGTGGCCCTAGCAGACAGAGACTAAGCCTTATGCTAAAGAACTGGATTGACCTGGAATATGAATGAACACCAAAAAGTGGCTGGTCAAAATGAATCAATCCTAGACCATCATAGGTCTTGACACCAGCAGGAAGATGTGGTACCTCCTGATTTTTGATATAATACACTATGAACATATTATCCCATCTGGCCTGTGATCACATCCAATCAGAGTTCTGAAAGGATCTCAGGATCAGAATGATCACTCTCAACATCAGCAAGCTGATGTGTAGTGCTGCATTTTTTCACTGACCAGATACTTTAGACCATGCTACACTGACTATGGTCCCCCACCACCACCCAGGGCTGTAGTACCCGTTGTGACTGTCACTTTTGAGAAAGGAAGATTAATCAGGTTGTCCAGAATTAAATTTGGGGTATGAATTCACCATCTTAAGTACTCCCTGCATGCCTTGAAAATCTTAATGTGAGACAATATCCAAGCCCAATATCCTTAGATAATGAAAGGCTGTAACCAGGGCCTCACTGTAATATGAAATAGATACCCTCAGAATGATGAGTGCCCTTTCTTGAGGTAATCTGGTCCTGAAATGAAAAGTGTCCAAGAGGCAACCAATAAACCTAAGATTATACAATGACCCTAGCTGTGACTTTGCCAGGCTGTTCATGATCTCCAAAAACTAAAAGGTCTATAGCAAAGACTTCCTTGTCCGAAGAAGCTCTTCATCTGTCACCAATACAAGGAGCCAGTCATCTAAACAGTGAACCATTTTGCATCCCTGCAGCCTGTGATACACTGCCACAACCAATATCTATTTTACAAACACCCTGGGGGCTGTGGTGAGTCCAAATGGTTGGGTGAGAAAACAGCAATGCGACTCTCACAAATGAATGTGCAAAAATTTTCTAGAATCCTTGGTTATCCTGACATGCTGGTAAGCATCCTGGAGATACAGAGATCACATCTGGTCTCCTATTGTCATGAAAGACAGGATCATCTGCCAAGAGACCATCCAGGAATTTTTGAAAATGAACTGGTACAGGCTGTTTAAAACCAGAATGGGTTCAGTCCTTTGTTTTCTTTGGGACCAAAAAGAATCATGAATAGAATCCATATCCTAAGCTGGTGGGACTCTCCAGACTACTGTCTTTTCCTAGAGTCAAGTCAAGTCTGCACACACAAAACCATTTCCCTAACCACTAGGCCAGAGGAGTAGAGGTTGTTTACATGCCTTTTTGCAGCTGCCCTTTGATGGTGAGGGATATATGGAAAGGGGAGATGAGACAAACATGGGGAGTTGTGGAAGGAAATCTTGCAACGTCTGAATATTATCTCCCTTAAACATCTTACCCTTTGTGGTGGCTAGCCATGCAGAGAGATGGAGGTACTTATGGTCCCCCAAATGCATCCAGAGTGGAACAACCAGAAAAGTGTGTAGGCATTCTGCTGAACTGAATCTCGAAAATTGAGGCCTTGCTAACTGCCTCTGCACAAGCATCCTGTCTGATGGACACAGGGCTACATTGGCCCCTTCCAGATAGATTTCACTACTGCTGGCCATTTTCCTGTCTAGTGATTACCTATTACTCTAGCTTTGCTCTGTTTAACTTTCTTCATAAACTTCAGGATAAAGGAAAATAAGAAAAAGTAAAAAGAAGACCCAGAAGACACTCCTGGACTAGAGTATCCAGTGATGTCTGACCTTGAGAAGGGATGAGGGCTAAAATATTGCTGCATTTGGAAATGGTGGGACAGACAGACTGCAGCAAAGTTTGCCTCAGCAACAAAAAAAAAAAACTGCACCTACCACTGAATGAGGAACTAATAATGGGACATCAGAAGAAACTGACAGAAACTGTCCACTAATGAGCTGGCTTGACAAGGTATGTGTACTGCTACCACAAAGTAACGAGTCAACATAGCCTGTCCCCACACTCTCACACCTTTTTAACACAGGAAAATGGACAAGATCAGCCCTATTAATACTATCTGAGTGGATATAAAACACGCTCTTGAGGTAAGCCCTGTACAGTTTGCAACACAAAGACTACTCTGATCTCCAGGATGTTGACATGCAGTTTGGCCTAGTACGATGACCAAGTTCCATGCACTAATTGCCCTAAAAATATGCCCCCAATTCAAGATCAGAGGTACCTATGAAAACCATCACATGACAGTTGGCGGGTAGAAGTGGCTGTCCAGAATCTGACTGGGTAAATGAAGCCACCAGGAAAGATGTTGACAACAAACCTGAGATAGCATTACCTGACTGGATATAAAATTTGACAACTGGGACAACTAGAATTTAAGGGTCCACTGTTGCACCCTCACTTGATGTCTGGTGAAACTCAGTGGAAACTCTGGCTGCCACTAGCTCAACACCTTTCAGACGCTAAGCTGCTATGACTGACTGAGAAGGAAAAGATGACTTACTTGATGTTGCAAAGAAACAATTCCATCCACCAGAAGACTGACCATACCAGTCACAATGTTAGAATTTGCAATGACATTACCTGGAACATCCTGATACTACTCAAGGTTCATTTTGCTACAAAAAAGCAAAGGATGTCGGGTCTATTCTAAGCCTCTGTGATCTAAACCAGTACATGCAGATGATACATCTCCAAGTGGTCATGATGCAGTCTTTCCTGTGCTTAGCTGAAGAAACTGGATGTGCTCTTTGGACCTCTAGAATGCTTATCTACATATCAAGATTGCTAAGGAGTATACAAAGTTACTTCACTTCTGGCTTGGAATCAGTCACTTTCATTTCAGGGCCCTACCGTCTGGTTTCATTACAATTCCTGAGGTGTTTATCAAATGCATGGCATCTGTGGCAGCACATTTCATGCTGATGGTAGTGAAAATATTCCAGTATCCGAAAGACTGGCTTCTGTATGCACCCACTCAAGAGTCACTGGTCCAGATGAGTGACAATACACTTATGTTACAGTACCAGGGAGTCTCAGTGAACCACACAAAGTTCTCATGGATTTTTTTTCCTTTTTTCTCTAGGAGCTTTGGGACTTCCTTCTGACTGCTGCCTTCTGAGAGAACTGGACATCTGTAAGGGGAAGGTTGCTAAGCTGAGGTGGGTGGACAAAGTTTTAATAAGTGCCAAGTAACTACAGCCTGCAACTGATAACCTTATGGGTTTAAGTTGATCTGGACTATAAGATAAGAAATGGTTGCAGAAGAGAGGAAAATCCCAGGATGTAAAAAACTCTCTTACCAGCCTCAGTAAGAAGCTGAGATCACTCATAAAATCTTCCAAAGCTAGTTACAAAAATAAAATTGCCAAAGATTCCAAAGACAACCACAAGGCATTCTATAACTATGTCAAGAATCTAAATGGCAATGCTCAGATATGCTCTGAGCTACAACAGAATGGCATTAATATACTGATCCTAAGGATATTGCCAATATCCTGGCAGATCGATTCAGTGCCAACTTCACCCCCCTCTCACCCCCTAAATGGCTCATTTCAATACCGGAAGATTGCCAAATTCTGGTAATAACGGCCACACAGGTAAAAAAATGCACTCTCCAAAGCTAAGAATACAGCATCCATGGGACCAGATGACATCCCGGGCTGTGTACTACATGAACTACAAAATGAACTGACACCTCACCTAAGTGTCATGTTTAATAATACCCTCACCTCAGGCTTCATGCCCACTGAGTGGTGCACAGCTACGGTTATCCCACTCCACAAGGGGGGAGATCCACCTTGGATCCCAGGAACTACTGCCTCATTAGTCTGACGAGCCTGATCTGCAAGGCCATGGAACGTATTATCATGGAACTTATAAACAAAGACATTGGCAAACTTAAAACACTGGACCCCACCCAGTTTGGGTTTGTGAGGGGCCAATCTTGTCTCCTGAACCTGATTGACTTCTTTGAATCAGTCTCCAGGGCCGTGGATGAGGGAAAGGCAGTCCACACAGCCTATCTGGACCTCGCTAAGGCCTTTGACACCATCCCCCACTCTGAAATCATAGATAAACTTACTAAGCTGGGCATTAATCCCTACGTCACTCGATGGGTTGCCAACTGGCTTACAGACAGAACCCACACTGTAAAAGTAGCTGACTCCAAATCCAGCTCCAGACAAGTGGAGTACCTCAGGGTTCAGTCCTGGGACCTCTCTTGTTTGGCATCTACTTCTCTGAAGTACAGGCCAACACTAAGGGACTCTGGCTAATAAAGTTCGCAGATGACTGCAAACTGGGAGCCATTACTGAATCCCCAAATGAACTCTACAAAAGGGCCTTACAGAAACAGATGCTTGGTGCCAGAGCCATGGGCTCAAGCTCAGTGCCAAGAAATGTATAGTTATCCTTTTTGGGGAAAAACATGTACCCGTGAATTCACACACAGGTGGCAGTACACTAAACACCAAAAATGTGATAAGAGACTTAGGGAAACAGGTGGATAGTGGTCTCACCTTCAATAACCACATCACCACAACAGTCAGGAAATCCTATGTGGCATACCTCATCACTAAGGGCTTTTCATCCAGAAAAAAGGAGGTCACTGTCCCACTGTACTCATCCTTTATTAAGCCCATTATAGAATACAACACCTCATTTGGTATGTACCTCTCAAGACATCTGCAACAACTGGAAAGGCCGCAGAAATACCTCACTAAAAGAATCACAGGCCTAAAGCAGATGCCCTATGCTGACCGCCTTAAAATAATCCAGCTATACTCTGTCGCATATCGTCTACTCCGAGGAGATCTCTGCTTAACATACAAGGCCATGTCAAACACAGAGCTGTTGGACATGCTTAAAGAAATCCCAATCCCTCAGAGCCACACGCTCCAGGGATCTAAATCTTGTCATCACAATAAACAAAACATGCTGGAGGGATAGGTTCCTGACCCAGAGACTCCCCACACTCTGGAATAGACTGCCCATACATGTCAAGCAAAGCGCCTCTTTGGCCCACTTCAAAAGGAACCTTGATGATTGGATGGGAGAAAGGAAATTCACCCCGGGGATCACGTCAGTCACCCTGCTAGACAGGGGTCCAGGGAAGTAAACAGTGTGGGAAGAAATAGCCAGGGAATTGTTATGGCTAGGCTTGTATAGGCCCTAGGGCCGATAGGTTCATAGGTTGGTACTAGGCTATGTAGGATCTCAGGATTCATGGACATTTTCAAACATTACTATGACAGGCCTCACAGTCCTCTGAAATACAATTTAAGTGTTACTGCCAATATACTGTAGGGGGTCCACTTCACATGGTCAACATTTCAGAACGAAAGACCATATGATCAACATTCAAAATGACCATATGGCCAAGACCATATGATCGACATTCAAAATGTCAACCATGTGGAACCAGCATCTCTGCACAGTGCTGAATGGAAAGATTTCCATCTTCCGCACTGTAGTGGGATCTCGGAGTTGGTATATTTAAGTTCCGGGGGGGGCTGCTAGCAGCGTGAAGGTAAGTTTCTGTTGTGTTTTTTTTATTATTCCATGGTCGATATTTTGAATATTGATCATATGGTCTTAGCCATATGGTCTTTGACATTCTGAAATGTCGACCACGTGAAGTAGATCCACTGTAGGATGACTACTAAATGATGCAAAAAAAATGCTTCCTATGTATAACAAAAAGTAAAATACATATGTCATTATACCGTCTGTGTTGCCTTTCACTCTATCTCCCCCTATCAAAAATGTTAGAGAAATGCATTCATAAATGGCTCCTTGATCACCTTCTGCTAGAAAATCTCCTCACTGCTACACAGCATGGTTTCCGGCCAAAACATACAGCTACTGCTCTGACCTCCTTCACAAACTGCATTGCTAACTCTCTAGACAACAATAAGTTAGTCTCCTGTTTGTTTCTGGCTAGGCTTACATAGGCCATACGGCCAATAGCCTAGTACCCACCTATGAACCTTCAACACAATCTCCACAGACTACTTCTATCCAAACTAACTACCTTTAATGTCTCTGTGCACTTTCTTGGTTCTCCAGCTACCTCTCCAACAGATTCCAAGTAGTTAAATGGCAATCTAACTTCTCTCCCTTTTTACCTGTACAACAGGGGTACCCCCAAGGCTCCATCTTTGGACCTCTATTATTTAATATTTTCATTAATGACCTTCACTCTTCCTTTCCACTCTCTTCAGTTATACAATATGCAGATGTTTCCATTATTATCTCCTGCTCCAATACCTCCCATCTTCACAACCGCACCCAAGAGTCTCTACTCTCAGTTGAAAAATGACTAACTTACAACAAACTCCAACTTAACCCTAGGAAAACTAGATTTCTCCTATTCCTTCCTAAATCTCTACATCACCATAAAGCTACCTTTACTGTCCCTCTCTAAGCAACACTATAATCTCTGTTGAATCTCATACAAAACTTCTAGGTGTCATTATAGATGACCAGTTAAAGCTTGATCTTTATACTCAGCACTGTATTAAAATGACTCATCAAAACTTACGCCTACTCTACAGGCATAAAAATTCCTCACAAATGCTTCTAAGCTCTCCCTTGCATAAGCTTTCCCACCCTACTCTGTGCAGCCTTTATTCTTATACATATCCAGTCCAACTTTCTATCTAAACTAGAACTCACCTATAACAAAATTGCTAGATTTGCCTCTAACCAACCCTACTGGTCTCACCATTGCCTGGCCTTGAAAAGCCTACAGTGGCTGGAATTTCATCATCAAATCCTACCACCACAGCTTTTCAAGACTCAGTTCTATCTTATATGAACCCTCCTCCCGCCCCTTTCTCTCTTCCCTCATCCATCTCTACTCTCCCAACCTTGCCCTCCATAGCTCTCAACAGCATCTTCTGCAGGTATCTATGCCCAACAAAAACACTGGCAAACTGGCAAACTCCTCTACAGCCACTCAGTGGCAAAAGACTGGAATAAACTACCACATAGTGTTAGATATATCCCAAACCCCAACTCTTTTAAAATAGTCCTAAAAGATACTCTTTGTAAATCTTGGTCATGCTTATGTAATCACCCTACATAGTCCCATTATCTCCTCCTCTTGTACTCCTCAACTTCTCTCACAGCAACCGTCTCTGCTCCCCCCTTACAAATCCATTAACAGATAGCTTTCTCACAGGCAACAGTACTGCAGACGTATTGTGACCTCATGGCGATTACCTCCTGCTCCTAGTGTACTTTCATCATTTGCATGTTGACTTGTTTTTTGGCCGAATATGACAAGTTTTCAGTTTCTCTTCTTACTACTGTATTTAACCTTTGACCTCTAATACGATTTAAGACATTGTGCAATGTTCCAGCATGTTTTTCTCTGACTATTCCCATTATAGTGTTCATTCTACGTGTTAACATTTTCTGTTAAATCTAATTGTTTTTATTTTTACTCTGTCATTTGAAAACTTTTGTGTAATGTAATTCTTGGAGCTTTTCTCCTCGGGCCTCCACTGAAAAAGGGCTGTAGCCAGTTGGACTAACCCAGTTAATAAATGTCAAACAATAATATTCTTCTTTATAATGTAATAGGAAAATAAATGTATTAAGTCATATCCACTGTGCTTTATTCTTGACATTTGGTCATGCAAATTCTTCTCATATGTAACGAAGTTGTTGCTAAAATGGACCTGTGTGGCATAGTACATTTACCATATAAAATAGAAAGAAAAAGAAGAAAAGAAAACAATATAATGTTAATTCTTGCCTGAGAATGGTTTCTGGAGTGCAGCAGTCTTCATAAGGGACAGAGTAGCCAATCTCATGGCCAAGGTTCAAGTCCATCTCATCTGCTACACACAAAGCCAGGCTCACAGCAGCAATGCTGTGTGGCTGGCTGCATGCTACTAGTCCATTTATGTACTGAACAGACAATGCATACTCCGCACACCACTGAGGGATCTGAAAAAAAAAAAAAAAAAAAAAAAAACAGAACAAAATGTGTTTTTTTAAACATTTAATAACAATCACCATGAATGCATTTCATTTTCTTGTTTTTTTTTTTAATTGCTTAAAACCTATAAAACAAAGAAAATGCTTACTCTGTGGATCATTTTCATTAAAGCAGTTTTTCTTATAACTGCATCCTCCAGATATGATCTTCAAAATTCCCTTCCACTGGAACCGCCCCTTTCTTCACCCTCATAATTAGTCACATTATATCTTCTCATTCACTGGATTCAAGTGTTAGGAATCCATTTCCTCCAATCTAAAAGAAAGTCTATTCTTTCCCAACTTTCATCCCAGCTGAAAAAAAAATCTAGTATACTCAGCAAAATATAACTGCTTTCAACCTATAGCCATAATCTAATTTGTTGCCTTAACCCTGAATCTCTCAACTTTCTAATTAATTTTCTCTTTTGACTTTCTACCCAATTATTTAAAAATACCTTAATTGACAATTCTTCCATCCCTCAAACTTCACCATCTACCTCCTCTGCTATCCCTTCTCCCCTTCCTCTTTCACCCAAACTATACATATTATATATACTACTCACCACAATGGCCTGGGAACTCTGTTAGCCATTGTCCATGGAGGCAAGGTGGGGAACAAAAGATGGGACAGCCAGTAAGTGGGAATGAAAGAATGCCAGCAGTAAGTTGTCTCAATAGTACTACCACAAGAGGTAGATGGAAAACAGGCAACTGCTAAGAGAGACACAGCCTCTGACCGAATCATTGTGAAGACAAAAATGGTTTAAGAGGAGCACTACCTGCTTGGGCAGTCTACTCCAGTCAGAGCTTTAGGAGCGACTCCATTCCAAATATTTTTGGCTAGGGTTTACCTTGAATGGGAGAGTGGAAAAAGAAGCAAGCAAGTAGATGTGTTTGAGGATATCCCCTGCAGATGTCCTGATAGGGAATTATTCTGATAATGCAGTGCCTTGTGTGCATGCAGTTACAGGCAGTCAGGCTTGGAGACAAGCCTGTGGGTCTGGTAGCATGGGAGGGACCCAGACAGACTGCAAACTTAGCCAAGACTGGTGTGGTGGTTACTTCAGACAGGGAGCTACCCTGCAGCAGTGCGATTGAAGGTGAGCCACAGCTGCTTGTGGGTGTTGGCATTCCCTTGGACAGAGTCACTGCAAGGGCAGAGGTGAGTAGAAGTACCCAGGCTGATAGTGAGGCACCGCTGTCAGAGAATACCAGACTTCCTGTAGAAGGGGAGCTGGGAAGGGTTACAAACACAGAGTTGAGATAGGCTCAGCTCTCAGACCTTACATTACCAGGCCTGAGGGAGGTATCTAGTGAGCCACCTGATCCTCAAGGGGAGGAGGAATCTGCATACTGGGAGAAAGGGTTATTGTATAGAGAGTGGAACCCTGAGGGAGGGCTAGAGAGTGAGAGAATACAGCAGTTGGTAGTGCCTACAGCCTACCATCTGGCACTTCTAGCCATAGCCTATGGTATTCACTTTGCAAGTCATATAGGCATAAAGTGTACCAAGAGATGCATTATGCATATCATTTACTGGCCTGGGATTTCCAGAGATATAACAGGGTACTGCAGGACCTGTGAGCAGTACCAAAAAGTAGGCAAGGCAGGAGACAAGGTGAAAGCTCCTCTGATGCCTTTGCCTGTGATAGAAGAGCCATTTCAGAGGGTAGCTATGGATATTTTAGGGCCTCTGAGTACCCCAAGTTCCACAGGGAAAAGGTATATCCTAGTGGTAGTAGATTATGCTACCAGATACTCTGGGGTGGTAGTTCTGTCCTCTATTGAGGCAGAAAAGGTGGCAAATGCTTTGTCAGAGATTTTCAGCAGGGTAGGGTTCCCAAAAGAAATACTGACTGAGGTGCCAATTTCATGTTAGCCCTGCTGGCTTGTCTGTGGAAGCACTGTGGGGTGAAGCACCTGAAGACCACCCTTTACCATCCCCGGACTAATGGTCTGGTTGACAGGTTAAACTCTACAGTAAAGACCATGCTACAGGCATTTACATACCAGTTTAAGAGGGAGTGGAACAAATATTTGCCGCATCTGTTTGCTTAAAGGGAGGTTCCCCAGGAATCTACAGATTCTTCACCCTTTGAGTTGCCATATCAGCCTAGGGTGAGGGGACCTCCAAATTTGATTCATGATGAGTGGGATGGTGTATGCGAATCCCACAAGAGTCTGTTGTGGCATATGTCCTAAACCTCAGGACAAAGCTCAGGGAACTCATGGGCTTGGCCCAGGAGAATGTGGCAGAGCCCAAAAGCAGAAAAAGGTCTGTTATGACAAGAATGCTCAAGCTAGAGAGTATGCTGTGGGGCAGCAGGTTATGTTTCTCATTCCTGTCAGACGCAACAAGCTGCAGGCAGCTTAGGAGGGACCCTTCAAAATGGTAATGAAGGTCAGTGATGTTAACTACATGGCAGAACTGCTAGGCAAGAGGCAGGGGCATAAACTGTACTATGTTAACATGGTGAAACCTTACCATGATAGGGAGGCCTGGTGCTAAGTCTTTGCAGTACAAGGCAAGAGGAGTCTGAGGGGATCTATGGCTACAGGGAGCCAGCCAGCAAAATCCCAAATTACTATGGTGGAGCCTAGGATTGCAGGTATATGACAGGACAGTGCAGCACTGTACTGGGTTCAGCAATGCCAAGACAGCTGGCATCTCAAGACAGGGAATAGAGTAAGGTATTCCTAGATGGGCTCAACCCTCTCAAGCAGCATTTCTCAAGGGTGATTTGAAAAACTAGCTTGAGTCTTCCAGAGAGGGGGCGGGGAAAGAGATGTCATGAAAAGAGATACTGCCAGCCCAGCTAGCTGGAATTTTGTAAGTGATTGTGTGTCATTTGTGAATGTTAATATGCTGATGTAAGATGCTTGTGTTACAGATGTATTGGAACTGTATGTCATATTGTACAAATGTGTGCTGAAGAGATATTTTGTAAAATACGGAGCAGAAATGTATATGCACAATTGTAACTATTTAGATTTTTAACAGGGGAGACTGAAACACAGGAGATTAACTTGCAAAACGTCAAAAGAACAGTTGAAACTAAGTTACTTTATGACTGGGCCATAAACAAAACAGATGTTATCTTTCAGTTTCAGTGCAACAGGAGACCATGTCTAGAACTAGAAGTTTTTTGTATTGTCTTTAAATGTAGAGGAATGTAAATTATTTCATGACTTCCACCACTTGCCAAAAGATCTGAGGTCTATGTATTTTCACAGGTAGATGCTAAATGCTACCAGCTGCAGTGAGGGTTTTCACCTAGGATAGTCAGATGACAAGATGTGACGTCATGCTGCAAGCTATCCCAGCAGTAATATTTGGGATATTAATTTAAGAACCCTCTGAGAGACAAATTGGGCATTTTGTATTTTGTCTTTGACTTGATAAGAACATCCACTCAAAACATCTGCCTGCTAGCTCTGTACACAAGACTAGGGAACAGCATAACTCGTTTAGATATAGTCAGGGATACAGTGAAGTATAGTTTAGATGTTTTCTTTATTTATTTGAGACTGCCCTGTAATGTTGTTTTAAATATTTCCTGTGATTCTGAACTCTGATGCAACTGTGATTACTTACTATTTTCTTGTTCTTTTATTATTTATTAAATATATTTAAACCTTTCACTGTGGCTGTATTTGTGAGACATATAGTTCTGAGAGTACTTGCATATTTAATTGGTGACACTGTGGGCCATTCCTAATAGCCTTGCTCTTGGTCAAGCTACCATTTGTACTGATAGTAAAGAGGTGTCAGTAGACGTTAACTGCAGATGCACCTGGTGGCATAACTCGGATCGAATGAGTTAATTTTGTATCCCAAAAAGATCTGAAAATGTCTCAAAATGTTTCGCAACACTGTAATGTTTGTTTCTAGTTTTGTCCGGTATAAAATAATATCTTCTTCAAATAAAGCCAGCTTTTCATGACCGCCATACCAATTATATACTTGAATTTCTGAGTCCCTTATTTTCTTTGGTAATGGTTCTAAATGTAATGCAAATAATAAAGGGGAAAGAGGACACCCCTGTCTAGTTTCTCTGCTCAAGTAGAAATTATCTGAGATGACCCCACCCACTTTAATTTTCACTTCCGATCCTTCATATATTCTTCTTATCAACCTTGTAATTTTTTCAGGAAATGAAAATGCTTCCATTGCCGTCCTCATAAAATCCCAGCATACTCTCTCAGGTGTTTTCTCTGCATCAAGACCCAGCAATTCTCTGTGTCAAGCAAGAGTAATTCTCTAGCTCTCTGTGATGCCCCAACACTGGCCCAGTAATCAACGAACCTCAGTCCTCACCACTGGCAACAGTGGGGGACGTACATTGGGAGGATGACAAGTACACACACAATAAAGTGAAATTTCCTGTAAGAGCACACAGAGACCACATTCAGTCTAGGGCTGGTTTTCTCCCTTTTTCTCCAGATCCCCAATACGACTCCCCACTGGCACAGCTATAGAGTTGAGAGCTCAGCTGAGTGGCCAAGCCAAGACGACACACACACACACACACACACACACACACACACACACACACACACACACACACACAGCTGGGAAAGGCTGATAGAGGTTTACTAGCTATGCCCCCTTTTGCTCAGACTATAAGGTAGTTATTACTGCCACCAGCTAATTCTTTATCAGGCTACTTTAATGCCCTTAACAAAAGGTATCCAAATCTCACTGTGTAATGTTACTATTAATATACATGGTAGTTTGATGAAGAGCAAGGCTATTAGGAGTGGTCCACACAATGTCACCAAATAAATATCCAAGTACTCTCAAAACTTAAATATCTATACAAACACCAGCCACAATGAAAGGTTTAAATATATTCAATAATAAATAATAAAAGAACAAAATAATAGTATATATTCACAGTGACATCAGATTTCAAAATCACAGGAAATATTTAAAACAACACGGCAGGACAGTCTCAAATAAATAAAGAAAAATATCTAAATTAAGCTTTACTACATTCCTGACTGTATCTAAGAGAGTTACTACATCCTAGAAACGTATTTACAGAGCAAGGCAGATGTGATGAATGATTCTTGTAGTTGTTGTCAGGTCCAAGACAGAATACAGAATGCTCTGTCTTTCTCAGAGAGAAACTTACTTACAGAGCAAGGCAGATGTGGTGAATGATTTGTGTAGTTGTTGTCAGGTCCAAGACAGAATACACAATGTTCCGTCTCTCTCAGATAGTTCTCAAACTAATATCTCAAATATTACTGCTGGGATTGCTTGCAGAATGGCATAATTTCTTGTCATTTGACAACATACCAGGTGAACCCCCCGGCATCTACCTGTGAAAATACATAGACCTCAGATCTTTGGCAGATGCTGGTAGTCATAAAACAATTGCATTCCTTCACATTTCAAAACTAGCAATTAGTTCACTCCAAAGACCATACAGAAAGCCCATTGTGTCTCCTTGCTGCACTGAAACTGAAAGATACCATCTTTTATGGCGTGAGCATAAAGTCATTTAATTTGAGTTATTTTTCTGAAGTTCACCTCCTGTATTCCAGTTTCCACTGTTAAAATATATATATTTAAACAGTTACAATAGTGCATGTACACTTCTGTTGTATTCCAGTAGGGCCCACTGTAGTTACAGTTCAAACAGCACTTGGAGAAAACCTTTTCAATGCACACTTCCGTACCAGCAGTTTGAAAAACACATGACATACAGTTCTAATACATTTATAACACAAGCATCTTATAAACCATGTTGATGTTCACAAGTGACATATAATCATTTACAAAATACCATATAGCTGTGCTGGCAGTATCTCCCTTTGTCACATCCTGATCCCTACTGTACGTATTTTGTCATGAGAGCTGTAACAAAAGGAGATGCAATGGGAAATCCATCTGGGAATTGTTTGCTTGGTGGCTGACTTGCCTTCTGAACCAGGGGCAAAGGTAATGAACAGTTGATCAAAATCAAAATTCCTCAAGGTTTTAGTCTTGTCCAGATAGAAGCACAGCTGTCTGTGTACATCCAAGGAATGCAGAATTCTCTCTCCTTTGTTCTGAGGGTTGGAAAAGAAGGAAGGGAGAGGACGGGAGATGAATGGCCTGGTTCAGAGAGGTGTCAGTAACCACTTTGGGTATAAAGAAGGGGTTGGTTCTGAGACGGACCCTATCCCTGTGAAGATAAGAAAAGGTTCCACTGCCATGAGGGCCTGCAACTCAGAAACTCTCCTGGCAGAAGCAGAGCTGTTTTCCAAGTCAAAAACTTTATGTCAGCAGAAGCTGCTGGCTCAAAAGGGGGCAAGGTCGGCTTCTTTAGTACAAAATTAAGGTCCCATGGAGGAGTAGATTTCCTTCTGGGGGGAGGGGGTATAATGTGAACTACTCTCCTAAGAAATTGTCTTAAGTGAGGATGGGAGAAGGGGGGGTGAGTAGGCATGTATGCAGAGACGGCAGAAGCATGGATTTTATTAGATGAATGAGACAGTCCCTGATTCAGCAGACTAGTCAGGTATTCCAGGATGTTGGAAATATGTGCTGATTGGGGATCTAGGTGGTGGGCTTTGCACCACATATAGAACCTTTTCCACTTAGCTGAGTAGGACTTCCTAGTGGTAAGCCTTCTAGATTATTTGAGGATGTCTAGCACTTGTTAACTTAGGGTAGTACCTCTGTTGGGTGTTATGGTATCATCCAAGCTGCAAGGCTCAGGGTCTGCAGGTTGGGATGGACCACTTTTCCCTCATTCTGGGTGAGGAGATGTACCCTCTGAAGTAGTAACCATGGGTCTTGGTTGATGAGCTCAAGGAAGAGAGGATACCAATGCTGTCTGGGCCAGTCTGGAGCTATCAGAACTGCTCTTGGGCCCTCTTCCCTTATTTTGAGAAGGACACAAGGTAGAAGGGGAATGGGGAAAATGCATAAATGAAAAGTTGAGTCCACTGGAAGGAGAAGGCATCTGTTTTCGAGGCTGTCTCCTGTCTGTTCCTGGTGCATAATGTCTGCACATGTGAGTTTCCCTCTGATGCAAACAGGTCTACCTGTGGAACTCCCCGAGTTTGGGTAAGGGTTAGAAAAATCTCTGGATGCATCACTAGTGGGGGTCCATCAGACTTCTACTGAGATGGTCTGCCAGAGCATTTTGAACTCCTGGAATGTACTGTGCTATGTGGTGCAACCCTATGGAATGTGCTGTTTCCCAGATTTCCATTGCTAGATGGCACAGGGGGTAGGAATGTGTCCCTTCCTGTCTAAGTATCACACTACCATGGTACTGTCTCTGTCTGTATTAGCAGAACACCTGCTATCCATATTTCCTTGAAGGCTAGCAGACCCTTTAGTACTACCATGAGTTCCTTCCAATTGCTGCGTCTGACCTGGGAGTTGAAATCCCACTTTCCTTGGGTTCAGAGGTTCTGGAAGTGAGCCCTCTAGGTGGTCTCTGAGGTGTCTGTGGTTAGGGTTTGACCATGTGGTGAGAATTTGAAGGGGAGAGCCTGATTCTGGGAGCAAGCCTCCGCCCACCATGTGAACTCTTGTTTGAGGCAAGGGATCAGGGGAATCTGGGTCTCTATGGACTGTGAACTCAAACCATACATTCTTGAGGTATCACTGGAGCTTCCTCATGTGCAACTTGGCAAGGGGAAAGAATAGTTGTGTAAGAACTTACCATAAGCTTAGATGTCGTTCTCTGCCATGTTGCAGTATTCATTACAGTAGGGAGGTTGTTGCCTGCAGCACCGACATCCGGCCAGTATACCAAAGTCTTTAGAACAGGAGGGTACGTGTAACATCCTATGTCAGAGCCATAAACTGAAGTGGGGTATAAAAGTGAGGTATGCATGTACCCCCTTCAGAATGGACTGCTTCATACAGTAGTATTCTTGGAGGTTTAAAGAGGGTCATAAATGGGAGACCCTTGAGACTCACATGTAGACTAGAGCATAGGGTACTCGATAAGCTGTGTGTAGTGGAGAGATTAAGAGGGTCGGTGACTATGTCCACACAGGTAAGTAACAGTAGATTAGAGAGGTAAAGTAGAGGGGGTAGGAGGAAGGGACTGAATACTGCAACATGGAAGAGAAGGACATGTAATGTTATGGTAAGTTCTTGCACAACTATTATATATCCTTTTATCCTCATGTTGCAGTATTCATTACAGTAGAGAGAATACCAAAGCTTTTAGGTATGAGCCTGGGTGGAGGACTGGGGTCCCTGGTCAATGAGACCCTGAAGAATAGACCTGGCAAACCCAGTTCTAGCTCTGGAGGTTAGGTCCAGTTTGTAATATTTTGTAAAGGTGTGCACTACTGAAGCCCAAGTAGCAGCATCTAAAATTGTAATCAACCCCTTTGAAATAGGGAGCTGAGGAACCTGCTGCCCTGGTTGAGTGGGATTTGACATGTCTGTGTAAAGTTTTTCCATGACTGGAACAGTATATGCCAATGGTCTTAAAAATCCATGAAGAAATGGTCTGTTTGGAGACTGCCTTCCCTAGGGTGGAAGGAGATGAATAGTTGGTCAGGCTTTCTAATAGGTTTGGTTTTGTCTAAGTAGTACCTCAGTTGTCTGTGGACATCTAAAGAATGAAGAGACCTCTCAGAGAATTTGTGGGTGTGCTGGCAGGACATATTAGCCTACAAAATCCCACAATAGAAGAAGTCAGAGCAGTTCTTCAGTATGCCGTGCCAGCTGATCTGATGAAACAATTTTGGGACCATGCTTATGTCCCTAGTCCAATTCCAAAACACAATCTACAGGGAGATAATGGATTTGAAGTGGTCAGACAACGTATAGTAGATGCTATCACTGTAATAGTTCCACCCACACCCAACTGGTCCAAAATCAAGTCAGTTCTCCAGAAAGAAGACGAACCTGAGGACGAATATTTAAATCATCTCACCGAAGCCTTTCAGGCTTACTCTGGTTATCCAGAACCCACCAAAGGGTCAGCACAAAGTGGATTATCGGCTGCCTTCGTAGATGGGTTGCATCCGCAAGTACGGGACAAACTAAAGGAAGTATGTTTAAACTGGCCTAGTCTTGAATTGCATGAATTAGTCACACAAGTGCAATACCTCTCCGACCATTTAGCAAAGGAAAAAAAGGAGTTACAGAAAAAATTGGTTAAGGCGCAGATTCAAATGTGTACTGCCTTTGGGCAACGTGGATGGGGAGGACGAGGGAGATGTGGACGCCAAGGGGCAGGAAATCAAAATAGAAAAAACTGTCAGGAAACACGATCAGCCCCGCCCCAAAGCTATAATAATCAGACAGAGTGTTTCAATTGTGGCCAAGTAGGCCATTGGAGAAATGAATGTCCGTATCTAGTTGAACAACCTGCCCCACCCACTGATACGTCACAACAGTGGAATTCCAATTGGACCCCACCCAATTGGCAGCCATCATAATGAAGGTTCCCTGAACAAAGACAACAGCAGCTGTGTCCTTTCATTCCTGTCGATCAAGACGGACTGTGTGTTATGTTGCTTGTCAAAAATAAACCATACCTATTTCTAATGGACACCGGAGCAACTAAATCTATGTTAGCTGGTGAAGCAGTAATGAATGTCCCCCTCTTCAATAAAACAACTAGAGGGGTAGGTGTCTCTGGTGCCCCTACTGAATATTCTGAAACTGTTCCTTTCCCAGTAACTTTGGGACCTTTACAGGACAATCATGCATTCTTAGTAGGACCCTCAGCACCTTTAAATTTATTGGGGAGAGATTTGCTCTGTAAAATGGGAGCCACCATTTTTTGTACAGCCGACGGAGTGTATTTACAAGTACCTTCCAATAAACAAAATAGTATTTTGGCTGCATTAAACGAAAACGTCATTTTGCAAACAATATGCATGCAATCTGACCAATAAAAATTAGTATTTAGCATTGGGACTCTGCTGCAGGCCCCACGAGGAGCTTAGTGTCTCTCCAACTTAACACCACTATTAAGTATTTAACTGCTATACCACCTTTCATAGGTTCATAGGTTTATAGGTTCATACTAGGCTATCTGCCCGAGGGCATTTATAAGCCTAGCCCATTGTTTTGTGGCTTACGCCACCCCTTTAGTATGGGGAACTATACCCATTATTTTGCTGTGCCTCTGTCGAGCAGTGACACTGAGGTAATTCCTGGGGTATATCTGCGATCTCCCATCCATTGGTCAAGATTTCTCTTGAACAAGGCCAGCGAGGTGCTCTGCCTCACATGTACCGGGATTTTGTTCCACAGCATAGGGAGTCTTTGGGTGATGAATCTATCTCTCCAGCACGTCCTATTAATAGCCGTGTCGAGGTTTAAGTCTCCCGCCTTGTGGCTCTGATGGATCTAGATTTTTGAGGTGAAGCATATTCATCAAATCTGGGTTTGACATGGCCTTGTATGTTAGGCAAAGGTCACCTCTGAGCAGCGTGCGACTGAATAGAGCTGGAGTTCTTTCAGTCGGGCAGCATAGGACAGATTTTTGAGACCCTTTATCCTTTTGGTGAGGAACTTTTGTGGCCTCTCCAGCTGCTGCAAGTGTCGGGTCAGATACATTCCGAATGGGGCATTGTACTCAATCATTGGTCTGATGAGTGATGAGTAAAGGGAGACTATGACCTCCCTTGATCTAGATGAGAATCCCTTCATGATAAGGTGGGCAATGTAGAAGGACTTCCTAACTACTTTAGCTACATGGCTGTCGAATGACAGACTACTATCAACCTGGGTCCCCAGGTCCCTGATAACTTCTTCTGTGCTCAGTGGATTGCCACCTATTTGGTAGCTAGGGGTAACCTTGTTTTTCCCGAAGGGTATGACTATGCATTTTTTGGCATTTAACTTTAGGCCGTGGCTCTGGCACCAGTTATCCGTTTCTGTGAGACCCTTCTGAAGGATATCTGTGTCAGATGTGTTTTCTACTATGGCGCCCAGTTTGCAGTCATCTGCAAACTTTGTCAGCCATAACCCTCCTGTGTTTGCTTGTACTTGGGAAAAGTAGATGCCAAACAAGAGTGGGCCCAGGACTGAGCCCTGTGGGACACCACTTGTGACAGGTTTTGAGTCTGACATGGCGCCAGCAACTCTGACCCTGTGGGTTCTGTCACTCAGCCAGTTTGCAACCCATCTTGTGATGTATGGGTTAACATTTAAGCTGATGAGTTTTTCAATGATACCCGAGTGGGGTATTGTATCGAAGGCCTTAGCCAGATCGAGGTAGGCTGTATGGACTGCCTTTCCTCATCAATGGCTTTGGTGACTGTTTCAAAAGTCAACCAAGTTTAAAAGGCATGATCTGCCTTTGACAAAGCCAAACTGGGTTGGATCCAAAGTCTGCAAATTCCCTATGTCTTTATTTATGAGGTCCATTATGATCCTCTCCATGGCTTTGCAGATAAGGCTTGTCAAGCTAATGGGCCGGTAATTTCCAGGGTCTGTGGAGGCACCGCCTTTGTGAAGTGGGACCACAGTTGCAGTGCGCCACTCCTGGGTGCGTATCCAGAGGTAAGACTTTGATTAAACAGCTGTCCTAGCTGTGGGTTTAATTCCTCATTGAGTTCGTGGAGCACACAGCCGGGGACACCATCGGGTCCCATGGATGCTGTGTTTTTGCTTTGGAGAGAGCAGTTCTCACTTGGGCTGGAGATGTTTGGGGGCTGCACTCATTTGGTATAGATATCTCTCCTTTGGGGAGGGGAGAAGTTTGCACTGAACCTGTCAGCCAGTATGTTGGCAATGTCTGTAGGATCAGTAATCTTCACATCATTTTGAACTAGTTCTGAGCATATCTGGGAGTTTCCTCCTAGGTTTCTAACATAGCTAAAGAAGGCCTTATGATTGTCTTTTGAGTCTTTAGCTATTTTTCTCTCAAATTTGCTTTGGATGATTTTATGAGAGCTCTTAGTTTTTACTTATAGTGATCAAGGGTGTCTTACCTTTTAAGGATTTTGCTCTATCTTGTAGTAGCTTCCTCCTTTTGTTGTAGAGTTTGTTTATGGCTGGGGTCCACCAGACTGGACGCTTGCCTTTGGTACAAAGAGTCTTTGTTTTGCTTGGGATTGCCTTATCCATGCAGTCCTGCAGGTGCTGGTAGAAGGCTTTTAAGTGATTCAGCGGCTTGAGTATTGTTTTCCGCCGGCTCGGGGCCTGAAAGAAGACTACACTATTTTTTAGAAGTGTAAATTCGGCTTTGGAGAATTTCTTTGCTGTGCTTCTTTTAATTGGAGGTGGGGATGGGATGAGGACCTCCAGCGAGATTAGTTTGTGATCTGATCTCACCAGTGAGGGGTATACTTCGGTGTTGAACATTGTGCTCCCATGTTCGTGATGATGAGATCAAGTATGTTATCTCCTCTTGTGGGGATGGTGACTAGTTGTTCCATGGCATTTGAGTTTATGAATTCCAGGAACTTTTGGGCTAGGGTGTTTGGGCTTGAGTAGTGTTCCCAGTCTATATTAGGGTAATTGAAGTCACCTAGTATGATGGTGTTTGGTGATACATTTATCCCTCTAGTGTTTTCAGGAAGGCCATGTGAGTTTCCTGAGTTTGTGAGGGTGGCCTGTAACATGCTACAATTTGCAGAGCAGTCTTGCCTATGGTTAATTGCACCTGGATGGTCTCCGATGCATCGTGCGTTGCCACCAGTCTTGAGGTGTGGGTGTCCTTGATGAATATGGATACCCTCCTTTCTTGGTATTGTCCGGATTTTGGGCCGGAACGCATGATATGAGGTAAAACCTGATAGCTCTGGGGTGCTCTCAGGAGCCTTGAACCAGGTTTCTGTCACAGCACAAACATCGATGTTCTCCATACTGAGAAGGGCCTCGAGTGCGTGCATTTTGAGATTTAGACTTCTGGCATTGAGCAGCATTACCATTAGTTTTTTCCTTTTTGTGTTCTAGGGTGGTAGGTTTAGAATTTGAGCCTTGCCTAAAAAGGCACTATGGGGTGGCAAGAGCCTTTGCCAATATCCGAATCCCAGGGTGACAGGTGCAAGCCGTCCCTTGCGCAGCGTGGCTTGTCCAGCATGTCATCCCAGGCAGACAGATACTGGATCCCCTTTGAATGACACCAGTGTTTAAGCCAATTGTTAAAGCTGATCATCTTATCTCTGTATTGTGGCATCATTCTTGGTGAAGGTAGGATACTGCTCAAGGTCAGGGTCATACCTGCCCTGGGCTACATAATCAGAGAGCTCCTCAATGTCTCTTTTCATGTAGTCCAAGGAGGTACGTCTCAGGTCGTTTACACCAGCGTGGACAATGACTGAGTCATATTTGTACCTGCTGTTGAGAGACCTGAGTGCTTGCATTATGTGGCGGATTCTAGCACCCGACAGGCAGCTTACTGTGACCTTCTCCTTACTCAGTCTGGTGAGCGGGACATCAGTGTGTCTGACTATGGAGTCACCAATGACTAGTGTGTCTGGCATTGTGTTTGGCCTTAAGGGCTGTGACTGTTTGACACTCTGACTGTGAGGTCTATGTGTTGCGGGTGTTGTGTTCTGAGGTGGTGGTTGTTTGGGTGTCTGCTTTGGTGGCCTCTGCTGTTTTGGTAGATTTTTGATCAGAGCCTCGAGTATGTCTTTGTGTGTTTATGTGTATGATTTGAGGTTGTAATGGTACTATGTGAGACTGGGTCTATAGTGTGTGTGGTAACCTTCTCCTCCTGACTGGTCTTGCCAGTCCTATGTTGAGAGAGCTCAGCCTCCAGTTTGGCCGTATAGTTGCATCTCTCGCATGTATTTGTGTTTTGTGGGAGGAGGAAAGGGTTGTCTGTGTACATGAGGCAATTGAAACATTGCCTCAATATTCCCAGGTTCACCAGCTGAGCAGGAGAGGACACTAGCAACTGATCCTCGACATGCTAGAAGGGTAGACGAAAAACTTTAAAAAAAGATTCCGGGGACGTGGGTGACCGAGAAATGGGGGTTGCCTTTTGGGGTACTATCTATGACAAGAGTGCCGTATCAAGGTAATAAGTACTGTAGGAGCAAGTGCTAGGTTTAATAGATAGAGAATAGTCTACTTGGAGTCAAGTAGAGTTGATCTTTTAGTTATAGGATACTGATTTGATCAGTAGTATAGTTCGAGGAAGGTAGTTTTAAGGGAAAATTTGAAGAGTGGACTTTAGGTAGCCGAATAGTTTAAACCTGCTTAACCGCACTGCCCTAGTGTGCAACAGTGGCAGCTCCGCTAAATCAGCTAGCACGTTTAGCGTTTTATACCAGGGGCTGGAAAAGCTAGAAACTGGCCCAAACGACCAATAAACTACTAGTTACTGGCTGAAACCTCACAAAACTGGACAAAGGCAGCTCAATGCTTCCCACTCCCACTGGTAAGCAAGGTAGCTTCCCTTCCCCCAAATAAGGCAAGGAAACAGTACACAGGAACTACAACCAAAGCCCAGGAATCAGCAACTCTGAAACTGGACTAAACTAGTAAAGCAGGAAAGCAAGGTAGCTTCCCTTCCCCCAAATAAGGCAAGGAAACAGTACACAGGAACTACAACCAAAGCCCAGGAATCAGCAACTCTGAAACTGGACTAAACTAGTAAAGCAGGAAAAACAAGAGATATTTTTTCTTTTTTTTCTTTTTTTTTCACAAAACAGGCAGAAACAGGTACAGCAAACACTTATAAATGCTATGAATCAGCTTTCATTCTTACAAGAAAGGCGCAGTCCAGGTCTGAACTGTCTGCAAACAGCTAAAGTTAACTTTGAGTATGTGTCTACCTGTTTGAGCCAATATTCATTTTCCCCTGGAGAGCACTCTGCTTTGGCTTGTAAGCAGCCCACACACACAGACACACATCTTCCACTTTCTCTCTTATTCCCTTCTGTTAGGAAATAGTATCCATAACTGATCAATACTGTGTGTTTGTTAATTTAAACTGAGACTACAGTAGCCTACTGATACAAGGTTATCCTGTTTTTCCACCTGAGAAATGGTTAAGAAATGACTTATAGTTTCAAAGCAGTCCTTGGTCAGTTTTGATTGTTTCTTAAACACAAACTTGTCTTTGCTTTGGCTCATTAGCAGCAGTACAAAATAACTGCCTGCTCACATCCTTGTCCCCCCCCCTTCCCTGTTTATTACCTTAAGCCAATCCCAAAGTTAATAAATATTACCTGTGGCAGGCACCATTTTTAAAATTACAACTACCCTTTGTCACTATCAATATGTTCATTTACCAGTTTACTCTGTTACCCGATTGTTTCCAGCCCCCTCATAAGAGCTACTAACAGGGTCTCTACCCGCTTCGCTCCCCACCCTGCCCCCTATTCTCTCCCGCCCCCAGTGGTCCTACCTTTATTACACTCACAAACCCCTCCCATCTTTCCAATAGCCAACCACAGCACTAACCCAGCACTACCTCCTCTATCTTCCCACTACTTTCACACCTCCTCAACTAACATGTACAAGCATACCTTACCTATACTCACTGCATGCACTCTCCTTGCATATCTTACATCCTACCAAAGCTCCATCATTCCTCCACTCAACCACAACCACTACCACTGTACTACTACTCACACCACCACTTATGTCTCACCCTCACTCAGCTCCCCTCCCACCAACTCAAGAACCATCCCTATGCACCCCCACACATATTCTACCAACTATATTACTCAAACATAAAGCATCCCTACAACTTCACATAGTAACCCTCCCACCATACCTATTACCCACAGAGCACAATCAAAGTTTCCCGAATAAACAAACACATTCAAAAATTGAGAAAACTAATAACCTCATGCATATCAAAACTAGCCCTAAGTGGAGACATTCACCCCAACCCTGGCCCTACCATCTCCAACCCCAATCCTCATAATCAGACTAGAAACCACAACTTCTCCCATATCACAGCCAATAGAAAGCCAAGTGACTTCCTTCTACTAAGCCTAAATATTAAAAGTATATCCAACAAAGTCCATGAACTCCATGCCACCATAGACTTGTACTCCCCAGATATAGTCATCCTGACAGAAACCTGGCTAAAACCTCACATTACCAGTGAGCAAATACTCCCTACCGGTTACGGCATACTAAGAGTAGATCGGCTAAACAAGAAAGGAGGCGGTGTAGTTATAATATTTAAACAGCATCTAAACATCCAGATCTTAAAATCATCAGCTCCACAAATAGGCAATGAAGAAATAATATATACCAACCTCAAAATAAACCAAAACAAAACCATCAACATAATTGGATGCTACTTACTACATGGCCAAAACATCAATCCACTAGAAAACCTCCTCAGCTGGTCTACCCACCATCTCCCCCAAGAAACTATAATTTAAGGTGATTTCAATATTGACTGGCAATCCTGTTCTGGCAACCATCCAATCCATCATGTAAACCTTCATGGCTTCACCCAACTAGTCCAGTTGCCAACCAGGATAAATAAAAACTCCAGCAAGCACACCACCCTGGATTGGATACTAGTCAGTAAGAGCCCCCAGTCATATATAACAGGCTTTTTATCAGATAGCCTCAGTGATCACTCCCCAACATTCCTACTAAAAAAATACCTATACCAAGCTAAACCTGTCATTTACTGTCAAATACGTAAAAAACTAAACTTTAACCCACTCACATTCATGTCATCCCTCAAAGAATGTAACTGGCATCCTCTAAAGTACCTCAGTCTTGATGACGCAGTTGAATTTTTTAATGCTACCTTCCTGAGCATCCTTAATTACCATGCCCCCATAAGACTTTCCCGAACCAAAGCACAACTCTCCCCATGGCTACAGAAATCCACTAAGTCAGAAATGAAAAACATGGGATAAAGCCTGGGAGCACTGGCGCAAAACGAAAACCCCCTCAACTAGACAGAAATTCCTAGAACTACACAATAGAGTCAAAAAGCTAATAAAACAGGACACATTCCAATACTACCAGTCTGCCCTAGACTCCTCCCAACACAGCCCCAAACAATTCTGGTCTTCCATAAACTCCATCCTCCACCCAGGTAAAGTCAGTACCCCTCCTCCTAACATCCCTCACTCCTCCAACAATATTGCTACCTCATTCAACACACACTTCACACAAACCATACTATCACTAGCTAAACAACACAACCCCCTCCTCCCCTCCAACCCACACCTTCAACTAGTAATCTCCCCGCTGCCTTCTCTTTTTCTCCTGTACCTACCTCCAACATAAAAAAAACTCTTAACTAAACTTAAGCCCACCAAATTACAGCAGACAACCTCCCAAGTGAATACCTACAAATCACAGCTGATGCTCTGGCCTACCCAGTATCCATCTTGATAAACCGATCTCGGTCAGAAAGTTACGTTCCCACACTGTGGAAAGTATCACATATAATTCCCCTCCACAAAGGCGGTCCCCTCCACAGAACTAACCAATTACCACCCCATAGCTATTCTCTCTCCACTCTCCAAAATACTAGCGAGATACATACACTCTCAGGTCTTAGACTACCTCCTTACTAAAAACTTCCTTTCCAATACTCAGCATGGTTTCTGACCAAACCATAGCACCACCACTGCCTTACTCTCCTTTACTAACACTATCCTTCAGCATAAAAACAATGGCTATCTCTCCTCTGCTACTTTCCTAGACCTATCTAAAGCATTTGACATGGTGCCACACAAACAACTCATCTCTGTCCTCAGTAACCTATCCTTCTCTCAATCAGTCATCAACTGGTTTCAGAGCTACCTGTCTGACCACCAACAATCCGTTGTATGGCAGAATGACATATCTTCCCAACTACCTGTCTCCATAGGGGTTCCACAAGGATCCATCCTTGGATCCCTACTCTTCTCTGTTTTCACCAATAATCTAGCCTCTGCCACCAAACATGGCACACTCATACAATACGCAGATGACTCAACCATCATCTGCTCAGCCCAGTCCCTACCCAAACTGTAAAAAGTCACACAGGAAGCCTTTTCCTCTGTTGAAACTTGGTTATCTGATGCCCAATTAATACTCAACCCAAACAAAGCTAAACTACTCATCTTCCAACCCACCAAACATACTCAAAACAACTCTCACTTTAACATCACAGCAAAAGACAACACCACTATATACCCAACTGAACACACCAAATTGCTAGGAGTGGAAATAGACAGTAAACTAAAATTTGACATTCACATATCCACGACCATAAAAAAAGACCACAAAAAAATAGGAGCTTTATACAGAAATAAGGCAACTTCTCACCAAAGCAGCAAAGATTTCAGTAGCAAATTCCCACCTTATCTCCACCCTACTTTATGCCTCTCTAATATATACCAACCTAAGGCAATGCGATCTAAACAAGCTAGAGACCTGCTACAACAAAATCGCCAAATTCGCCACAGGGGCATCCTACCATAGTCACCACTGTCTCTCACTTGCTGAACTGGGCTGGCTTGAACTCCATCACCTTCTTTAATGGTATCAACTCTCACTCACCCACAAACTAGTAAACCATCCACTAAATGTCCCATCCCTCCAGAATCTATTCCAACCCCATCGCACCACCAGACCACTAAGATCCAGCAACAAAAATCACTTGCAGATCACTAAAGCCAATAACTCTGCTGGTGAAGCACTATTCTCTTGCGCCATAGCCAAGTTATGGAACTCCCTCCCACCCACAATTACCTCCGTAGCATCATGCACCCACTTCAAAACTTTACTAAAAGTGCACCTAAAAAAACATGCTAGCTATGCCCTTGCAACTCCCACTCTAATATCACCCACCCCATCCAACCACTACCTTTCTTTCCACCCCACTAACTACCTTGATTATAGCAAACTCAGATGCTCAAAAGCCTAGTACTTATTATACAGCAGGAACTTCTTATTGTAACATTTGTTAATGTCTGTTATGTACTTTGCAGATAAAGATTCTAGCTGTCTACTGATGTACTATGTTCTTCATCTGTAAATATGTTTTTAATTAATTGCTATGTTAAACTGTTAATCGCTACATAATCCAATGCAACTACTGTCTGTTTATTTTAACTGCGGAGCTTTTTTCCCCGGGCCTCTGCTGAAAATGGACCTATGTCCGGTCAGACACTCCCGGTTAACAAATGTAAATAAATAAATAAATAAATTTAAACTCATTACCCTCTCAGCAATGGACCACTCATGATAATGATGTTGGATTTCTGATTACAGCAACTCCTGTAAAAATAACATTAAAACCTGGGGCAAAACTACCTCATGTACCACAGTATCCTCTGACGACTGAGGCTGTATCTGGTATTGCCCCCGTCATTTCCGCTTTGGCACAGCAAGGAATTACAGTCCCTACAACAAGCCCATGTAATACTCCAATACTGCCGGTAAAGAAACCTGGTAAACAAGCTTACAGATTTGTGCAAGACTTGCGAGAAGTTAATAAAGCTGTTTTGCCTGTTTTTCCAGTCGTACCAAACCCAGCTACGATTTTAAGCTGTATCCCACCGACAGCATGTTATCTTACGGTTATAGATATCTCATCAGCTTTCTTCTCTCTTCCAGTACATTCTGATAGTCAGTATTTGTTTGCATTCACTTATCAGAGCCAACAGTATACTTGGACCCGACTACCCCAGGGATATGTAGAATCTCCAACCCTATTCTCTAGAGAAATGCACAGACAACTACAGGATTTACTGTTACCACCACGTTAAGTTTTGGTCCAATATGTGGACGATATTCTTATAGCTTCACAAGATACTAAGTCTTCTGTAGATGACTCCCTTCTAGTTTAAGTTTTTAGCTGAGCGAGGCTTTAAGGTAAATAAATCTAAATTGCAGTTTTGCCAGGAAAAGGTGCAATACCTGGGACACAATTTCTATGGGTTCGCGTCAAATATTTCCAAGTAGAATCACCTCCATTCAGACTGCCCCTCACCCTGTAACTCAGACAACTCAGGGGGTTTCTCAGTCTGGCAGGCTATTGTACACAGTGGGTGCCCAATTTTTCAGAAATTTCGGCCCCTCTGTTACAGCTTCTAAAGAAGGAAGTTACAGATCCTCTTCCTTGGTTCTTTGAACATGAAAATGCTTTTCAGGCTATTAAAACAGCACTGATAAACCCACCTGCTCTGGGGCTCCCAGATTACTCTGAACCATTTGTTTTCTTTTGTTGTGAAAGAAACAAGACCGCCCTGGGTCTAATGGCACAAGCGCGCACAGGGGGCTATTGACCTATAGCAGATTACAGCACTCAGTTGGATCCTGTCGCCTCTGGCTTTCCACCCTGTTTGCGAGCGGTGGCAGCCGCTGCTGTTTTGGTTGATATGGCGGCACCATTATCCTTAGGTCATGATACCATACTAGCAGTACCTCATGCGGTACAAACACTACTCTTAAAAACTAAAACCCAGTATCTTTCTAATGCTTGCCACACTAAATATGAGTTAAGTTTATTAAGTAATCCTGCTGTGCAAATTACACGTTGCCCACCATTAAACCCTGCCTCCTTGATACCAACTAGTGATGAGGGCAAATCACATGACTGTGTACTTGTTGTTAACACTGTTCTTTCTCCCAGGTTAGACTTGCATGAAATTCCTTTGCTTAATCCTGATTTAGTTCTTTTTGTGGATGGATCCTGCTTACGAAATTATTCTGGTGAACTCCAGGCTGCATGGTCAGTCTGTACGCCATCTGAGATTTTACAAACTGGACAATTACCAACCTGGTACCTCCGCACAAGCCGTGGAATTAGTGGCACTTTCGCATGCATGTAAAATGGCCAAAGACAGATCTGTTACGATCTACACTGATTCACGCTATGCCCATGGTGTTGTTCATGACTTTGGTACCTTATGCAAAGAAAGACGTTTTTTAACATCCTCTGGGGCACCTATTAAAAATTACCTGTACATTGATCACCTACTACAGGATTTGTTACTACTTTCTGAAATTGCTGCTGCTAAGTGTGCAGCTCACCAGTCTAATGACCCCTAGTAGCTAACGGAAATAATTTGGCTGACTGGGCTGCCAAGCAGGCTGCTCTCTCACAGACTGTTCAGGGACAGTTTTTGCAGCCTATTTTACAAGCGGTTACTTTTGACACTACTGTTTTAAAAACTTTACAAGACGAAGCACTGGAATCAAAAAGAAAAGGGGTGGCCTAATGGTTAAGGTGTTTGCCTTACAAACACAAGGTGAAGGGTTTGAGTCTCACAAGGGATAATTGGCTAGGCTTAAAGTGGCTTGCAAAGGCAGTTAGCTTAGTACGAACCTATGAACATGGCTGGCTCAAAGCGGTTTCAAACACCCTGATTCGATTTGGCAGCATCCTGATGGCAGATTAATTTGCCCTACATCCATGTTAAATTCTCTTATTAAAGCATATCATTTGCGAGCCCATGTAGGGGTACAAGCTTTAATAAAACAAATCCAAAGAGATTGGTATGCCCCAGGACTTTCTGCTTCTGTGCAACATTTCCTGAGCACATGCTCCATTTGTTTACAGCATAATATTTCAAAAGGCACTATGGCTCCCGTTCAACCATTGCCAAAACCAATGGGACCATTTTGTGCCTTACAGTGGGACTTTCTTGAACTCCCACCTTGCACTCATTTTAAATATGTTTTGACTGTTGTTGATGTTTTTTCTGGGTGGTTAGAAGCCTACCCATGTGCTAAAAATGATGCTATTTAAGTTGCAAAAAAAATTGTGTTATGAACTGATACCTCGTTTTGGTGTTCCCTGTCAAATATACTCTGACTGTGGGACACATTTTACTGCTCAGTTAGTCGATTCATTGTGTACAATGTTAGGCATCACTTTAAAATTTCGTTGCCCGTATAGGCCACAGGCATCAGGTATTATTGAACGACTGAATCAGACATTGAAAACTAGACTTGCTAAAGTTACTTCAGAAACAGGCCTAACTTGGGTACAGGCTTTACCACTGGCCTTACTTTCTATGCGAGCACAACCGCATCCTACTAAGGGGTTTTCTCCTCATGAAATTCTCGTGGGTTGCCCTCTGCGTATGCCCATGACACCACCACCACCCCTTTCTGAATATGATGCATTTGATAATGATATTCTTTTGTACTGCAAATCTCTTGTTTCCTTTCTACAGTTTCACCATCGACAAGTAGCAGCTGCTCAGCATCTTCCGGATCCTTTCCTGTCATCTGCCCTACAACCAGGCGATTGGGTATATGTTAAGTCCTTCTCTAGAAAAACAACGCTCCAGCCACGCTGGAAGGGGCCCTTCCTGTTTCTTCTGACAACGTCATCTGCTGTGTGACTACAAGGATCTCCTACTTGGATCCACGGTTCACATGTGAAAAAAGTTGTGCCATCCGAAGACCAACAGCCTTTAACTTTTTCAACTCCAGATTCTCCTCCCATTGCTACTCGCACTCGAAGTAGAACTGTTCCAGCACCTGATGATGCTGAACATCTACCCTTTTGGGAAATCTCAAACTCCTGAGACCACGCCAGCACACCAACCATTTCCACAAAAATATTGGACAGCCATTCTACTGGTCACTCGTCGTACTGTTATTTTTAATGTGGCCATTTCTATTTCCTGCTCCATCGACGCATCCAACCAAACGAGCTGCTTGGCATCCACCTTTCAACACCTATCAAGCCATCAAATATGCTTACGCTTCTACCTTCAATGTTTCCGATTGCTGGATTTGTGCAGTTCTTCCTACTTCACATGATGGCCTGCCAATGACAGCTAGTCCTTTACCTACTGATAACTATTCCACCATCCTCTAACATTTCTAGGGGATTGTGTAAAAAGATACATTCAAATTGAACTGTAGCTCTAACTTTGGCATATCGACAGCAAGGCATTTTATGTCAAACAAAATGTAACTAAGAAAGTCGGCTCAAGCAATTGCATTATAACAATTCAGAGAGTATGTGCCATTACTAACTACACAGCCTTACAGTCAATTAACGTTAGGGCACGGAATAAGTTTATTTCCTATGCAGTGTGGTGGGCCTCCATATCTGCACCATTCAAGAATTATTTAGACTGGCAGACTTGTAATGCGACTGAAACGATTCTGGGGCCAAAAGAGGTATGGATCTTCGAAAATAGTCCTACAATGACAAATTATTCATAACTCTCACAACTTAAGTTAAATTTATATGATGTAGTCTCCCAAGTAGTGTTCAATAATAATGTAACTACAAACATTTCTACTATGCTCTTGGAAGAAGGATTGTATTTTATATGCAGTAGAAAAGCCTATAAATGACTACCGGGAAACTGGTCTGGTAGCTGTTTCTTAGGTTATTTAGTCCCAGCCATTCGACATGTATCTGCTTTACCCTCAAGGAAAAATTTGAAATGTTTGCGAGGTTAAAAAGCCTGCCGGTAGGCCAAGTTGATGCTTCATGGATTTATCATCATGACTTGGCTCATGCTGGCACTAAAGGACTATCTCATATGGACTTGGGTGATGACGTCATATTGTGGGCTGGAATACTTCCAGCATACAGAGCAGTACAATCAATTTGGGAACTGAGAAAACTGTCCAAGTTGCTTGAAATACTAAGCAATGCCACATTTTTTGCTTTAGAACTAGTGACTGATGAACTGACCGCTATGAGAGCTGTAGTCCTCCAAAACCGTATGGCTCTCGACTTCACCCTAGCGGCGAAAGGTGGAACTTGCGCTTTAATCCAGAAGGAGTGATGTATGTTTATTCCTGATAATCAGCACGAAATTGAAAGTCATCTTGAACTGATTCACAGAGTCTCCGAACTCTCTAAGGCCAAGGAGGCTGATAAATCAACATGGGCATGGTTAACCAACCTGTTTTCAGGTTGGGTAGGTGGACATTTGAAGTTAATTTTATTAATTGCAGTATTAGCTATTATTGCCTTTCTTGTTGTGTTTCTAATTAAAGCATTGATTTTAAAATTAATATCTTTCAAAACTACTAAAAAGGTGCCAAAGGTTTATATGCCTGCAGCTATAAATGTAAATGATGAACTAAAAATGTGTGACAATGTTGAAGGAATCAGCAGCATGGTTATGTTAGACTTGGGGCAAATGTATGATAGACTAAATGGTGATGCTTACACAGCATCAAATGGGGGATAGTAGAATATGAACGGCCAAAAGCATGTGTTTAAGGAAATTGGGTACGTGACAATCTGTGTGCATGCACTTTGTACTGTGAACTCTGAGTAAACTGTGAAAAGTGGAAAAGTACAGAAAAACAAGAGTTTGCTTAAAAGCAGGAAATGTGCCTTTTATGGAAGTGCATCCGATTTTCTTTCTCTGCCTAGAGATGTAGTACTATGAACTGCTTTAAGCCTACGGGTAAAACCATTGATTGGTCAATTGTTTTTATGTAATGACCTAATTGGTCCAATTGATATTTTTGTACTGTCAGCAGTATTAACGGTATGCAAGCTTCTGCATTCTTTTGTTCTGGTAATCTCCCTGGTGCTTTCCATGAGGCTCCCACATGTGTGTATTAAATACCACTGAAAGAGAGGAAAAGTTGTCTTGTCTTCTTTTAAGGTAAAAGTTAACAGAATGGAAATCTTTATGAGGTATTTGCTTTCCACAAGAAATACAATTATTGACTTTTACTGACATCGGTTTAGAGCAAGAAAAAATGTCCCCAAAGGGGTACTTAGCTTTAGTTGAAGACTTTGGTTCTGAAACTCTAAAACAAAAATTTCAGGAGTCAGCAGACTGGCACTTGCGAACTGCTTCTGCTTCGGGCACCGCATGGCAAGAAAGACTAATGTAATGGCGTCGGCTGCATGCTTTATATCCCTGACTACCTAACATCACTGAAGATGAGACAGCAACTGACACAGGACCCAAGACTTTGATAATCAGGCCGACTGAGGGCTACTGCAAGCAGATAACCCAAATGTGATGACTGCAACAGTGAAACATGAAGAACATCACATCACTACAAACATTACAAAGTGGGGGGCTTTGCCCCCACACCCCCCAATGTGGGCAGCTGTGCCCCCCCCCACACCCCCTAACTAAATATACCAACTCCGAGATTGCACTACAGTAGGTAAAATGGCAAACTAACAAACATGGCCAAGTGATTTCTTTCCCAGGTAAAGAAATTGCTGATGTGAACATTTGCCGTTTTGTGATTTCTCGGTTTAAGGGTTGATGAAGAGGCATTCAATGGAATGCCACTTCGAGGATATAATACAGATCCGTGGAAAGTAGGGTGTTAAGTTGGGTTTTTATTGGTGAATCAGGAACCTCAGAGAAGAGGGTAGTAGCCTTGGAAATAGTGTCCAGGACACACCTAGCCATGTGTGTTTGGTAGTTGAGGGCTCTTATAGATAGAGAAGAGGAGGTATACACTTTCTTCATGAGTCTGTCCTTGAATTTGGTGTCTTTATCAGTAGGGTAGAGATTAGCAGAAGGTAACTGTCTGGATGTTTTATCAGCAGAAACTGCAATAACTGCTGGGTCTCCAGGGGAGGTTCTTGAATAGGAATTGGGTGTCCTGAGGCCCCTTGTAAAAATGGTCAGGACGTTCAAAGGCTGGGGGTTGGGAATCTGGGGCCTGTGAAGCAGCCAAGAAGGCATCTTGGAACGCATGTAGCAAAGGGAGCACAGTAGAGGGGGATTGTTCCATTTCCAGCAGATCAAAGTACCTTTTCTTTTCGTGTCACAGGCCACAGAGGTCTGCCACTTAAAATGTTCCATCATGAGGGAAATGGTGTCCCCAAAGGTGAATATTTCCCCAGGAGATTCAAGGGTGATAAGATCCTCTCCTTCTAGGGTAATAAAATCCTTAGGACAGTCTATGTGTGAACCATATGTCACTGATTCCTCAGAAGAGGAATGGTCTTCTTCAGATACCTCTAAAGGGGGCCCTGAAGGAGTAACAGCTGGTGGTTGTTGTGTCTGTAAGGCCTAGAATGCCTGATAAAGATTCTGTGAGAAAACTTCCCATTCAGGGACAGGTTGAGGCTCCATATGCTTTAGTTTTTTACTCTTCATAGGGGCAAATGGCTGAGTATGAGTGGGAGCCGATGTCTGGGTGGATAGCAGGGAAAGACTAGGCCCTTCAGAATGTATGAGCCATGGTTCCCCTTCACCATCAGGATCTGATGGCTGATTAACCTCAGTGGACATCCTCATAGTTTCTGCCATTACAGCTTCCATCGAGGTTCCCAGGCTTGGTTGGGAAGCAGAGGTCTGAAAAGATCCTGGGCTTTCATCTGCCTCAAGAATCTCTCCAGACACCTGAGGTGCAGCATTGGAATCTGGCCTGATTTTCTTGGCCTTCTTCAGTGGCGGCTCATCAGCTGTGCCTACTCCACCCTCCATACTGAGCATGAGATGCCAGAGCCTTTGATTTTCTAAGTATAGTTTTAATGCGGCCAGATGGCCGAGGAGAGTTTTAGGTACAAAGGATTTGCAAATGGGGCAGGATGTATGATCGTGGGCCTCACCTAAACAGAATACGCACTTTTCGTGCATGTCTTTGTGAGGAATTTGTCTCCCACAAGTACACTTCCCCTTTCTAGTGGACATGTACATCTTAGAAACTAACAAAAGACAAGCAAAGCCCAACAGGGTACTTATCTGTAGCGGTTCACTGTAGAGGTCATCTGAAAATGAGCGATCTGGAGTCTGACGTTCACTGTGGCAGAAAAAGTCTGAAGAGGGTATGTGCAGACGTCACTTTTATACCCTATTTCAGTTTATGGTTCTGAAATAGGATGTCACACATACCCTCCTGCTCCAAAGACTGGTATACTGGCCGGATGTCGGAGCTGCAGGCAACAACCTCCCTACTGTAATGAATATTGCAACATGAGAATAGTAGGACAGACATGATGATACAGAAAGCCATGTATCCCAGAGCTTGTAGGAATTCCCTTGCTGAGATGCAATCCCGCAAATGTATTCTGTGAAAATAATCTGACAGAAAGGAGGCTTTCTCTGGTGGGAGGAATGCCTTTTGGAGTTGGGAGTCGAGAAGGATTCTCAGGAAAATTATCTTTTGCGCTGGTGAGGTGTTGGATTTCTGGAGGTTCACTATGAACCCCAGGAACAGAAAAGGTCCTGGGTGAATCTGAGGTAGTTGAGGAGTTTTGCCTGATCTGACAGTCGTCTAGGTATGGATAGATTTGAATTCCCCTGGTCCTGCAGAAGGCTACTGGTGGTGCCAGGTACTTTGTTAACACTCTTGGTGTGGTAGACAAGCCAAAGGGCAGTGCAGAAAATTGGTAGTGACTGGATTCTGCCCTGAAGCATAGAAATCTTCTATGGGACTCCTGAATAGGGATATGCTGGTAAGCATCTTTTAGGTCTAGACAGACTAAAAAAGCCTGGGAGGATATCGTGGGTAGTAGCTTTTGAACTGTTAACATTATGAACTTTGGCACCAGGACAGACTGATTAAGCTTGGACAGATCCAAAATGGAGTGCCAGAAGCCTTCCTTTCTGGGGACCAGGAAGAGCCTGGAAGTAGAATCCTTTCCCATGCTGAGCTGCATGCACCAGTTCTACTGCTCCTTGTGGGCAGAGGATTTGAATTGGAGCCAGGGCGTCTGCTTTTTTATTTTGAGGAACACCTGGATAACCTGAGTATTTTAAATGTTCTTCGAAAGTGAGTTTGTAGCCAATTTGCAATAATGCTCAGAACACACCTGTCTGAGGTAATGTGGGTCCAGATATCTATGAAAGAGACAGCCTTACTCCTAGCTTTGGGATAAGGGGTGGAGGGGGGGGGGTGAGTCTCTTTTGCTCTCTGGATGTGAACTGGGGTCTAGAACGCATTTGCCTGGGGCTTCTGAAGTCTACTGCTTGCCTCTCTGCAGCTGATGGAACCATCTATGTGGTCTATCCCTTTGGGGTTTTCCTCTGCCTACTCCTAGGCTGGGAGGGAAAGGATCAGTGTTTGGCATGAAAATGTCTATTAAACCTGGGAGGGTACACCTGGAGGAAATATTTTACTGTCTGCATTGACCTTGTTTTATCCTCCATCTACTTAAGTACTTCTTCAGACTTGGACCCATATGGAACATCTTTGAACAGAGGGGCATACAGCAGGCTAGACTTAACATGGTCTGGAAGAGTTTGTTCTCGGAGCCAAGCATGCCTTCTAATAACAGATCCCGTTATAGCAGCTCTATAAGATGCTTCCATGGCATCATAACCTCAGCACTGCAATGACTGAGATCAGACAATTTCTTGGCAAGGGTTTATCTTCAAGGGTAGAAACCTTTTGTTTGAGTTGTTCAAGGATAGTCTGTTGATACTTAATTAGATGTAATCGGTAGTTTAGAGCACTCATGGTAAGAATGGCAAATATATACACTGTTTTGCCAAACCTGTCAAGGGACCGGCACTCTATCTGTGGGAAGAGGATTTCTGGATGAACCGGCTCTGGCTCCATTAGGTCCTGGAGTGATCACTTCTGGGTCAGCAGTAGGATTTTTATACGGGTAGTTATGGGAATCCTGAATCTGTAAAGCCTGTCTGGTTTACATGGGTTAGGTGGGAGGGAAACAGGTTTTAAGGAGGATTCTAGGAAGACATCCTCCACTACTTCCAGAATGGGGAGAACAGCCAGAGGCTTGTGCTCAGGCAAGTCCAGGAACTCCCCTAACTCTCTTCTTTGTTTGTGGGTAGTCTTGAGCCTCCCACTGAAAATGTTGTCTCACAGCATGGAAATTCTCTCCTAAGATGAAATCCTCAGGGGGAGAGAAGCAGAAGGGAGGCTTTTCTCAGAATCAGAATCCTCATATGATGTACAGGAGGGGCCTTCCTCAGATCCAGAGTCTTCAAGATCAGTGTTCTCCTCAGAAAAAAAAGAGGATCCTGGTAAATTTCTGGGGGAGAGTCTATTTTCCTTTTCCCAGGGGAAGTAGTCCCTGGAGCTTGCCTTGATCTGACAACTGAGATCAAGTCCTTGGCTAGTTTAATTAAATCCTGCTGAGATCCCTGTGAAGTGGAGCCAGAGGGCCTTGATGCAGAAGCTTTCCTAGGAGTGGCTTAGGCCTAAGGGTGTCCAACAACCTGATGCCTGTGTCTCCTGAGCGCTGAATGAGCACTGCAGCTGGAGTGAGCCGAGGCCTAGTAGCAGAGTCTCTGTGCGGTGTACACTCCTCGGAAGCAAGGCCTACAGAGCGGTCCTGGACCTGACCGATGAAACAATGTCAAGAGCTTGTGCAGAGGTGGAAGGTACTAATGGCACTGTTGGACTCCAAAAGAGGCTCGACAGAGGCCTGAGTTACTAGTACAGAAAAATGCGGGCGGTACATAAGCACCTCATCATGCTCAACAAGCACAAACCTGGAGGGAGAAGCAGGCACAGAATGACTGCCATTGGAAGACCTAAGATTTCTTTCTTGTACTTAGGAAGTTCAGATTCAGAATGACCGATGAACACCATAGACGATGCAGGCTGCTAGCTACGGAACTTGCTAGAAATTCAGCCCTATGCCTAATAGTCCTGGTATTAAAATGTGCACAGAAACGACAACTAGGGATGTTGTGGTAAGTATCACAAAGGGAATGAAAGTCTCTCTGTGTGGATCTGTTTTCCACAATGGAGACAGTTATTAACTTTATCTGACATGAGCAAAGGAAAGAAAAAAGTTCTCCAACAGGGTACTTATCTTGTCCGATGACAATTCTCTCTGGTACAGACCGAATAACACACTTGAACACAGCTTTGGGCTCCATGGCAAGAAAAGACTGGGTTCATGACGCACACTGGCTTCCTTTATACCAGACTGCACTGATGTCGGTCAAAGCGCCCACCAGCCTGGGATCCGGAAAGATGTTTCTCTGGTAGTTGGGCCAGCTAAGGGCTTTCATGGCAGGAAATCCCAATAGTCAGGACTGCAGCAGTGAAACACGAAGAACACCCAAGGTTCCTAACAAGACTTCCATTAGTCTTGGGAGGTCTCTCCCAAGTATAAAAGATGGGGGAAGGGGGGGGGGAGTTGAAAAAGAACAAAAATGGACAACACAGATGGAACGTTATGGGGAGTACATAACTCCTTTATCAGATGATGTAATTTTCATTCATCCCCTCAATGAATGGGACAGAGTCCCTAACTACAGTAACCTCAGGTGGCCCTCACAGAAGGATATTTTGGAGCACCTCAAAACCAAAAGCAGCTTTTTCTGGAAATCATGTCTGATTTGTAATGCACAATAAAGGTGGGTGTATTAGACCAAGTCGCAGCTGCACAAATATCATCAATAGAGGCTCTAGCCCAAAAGGCTGCAGATGTAGACATTGTCCTGGTTGAATATGCTTTCGGTTGTTTTGGGAAAGCAATACCTCTCAAAGAATAAACATAGGAAATACAATCTGTTATCCATTTAGATAGTATAGTTTTTGAAACTGGTCTTCCCAATCTTTTACTTGTGAAAGAGACAACTGGCCAGTTTTCCTAAATTCTTTTGTTCTGTGAAAGCAAAAACAAAGTTGCCTATGTACATCAGGAAGATGAAGGGTGCACTCACCTTTGTTTTCTAAACTGGGGAATAAAACTGGTGAATTGATGACCTGGTTGATACTGGTTTCAGGCAATTTTTGGTATGAAAGAAGGATTTGTACATAAAATAATCCTATCCTTGTGAAAAATCAGATATGGCAGTTTGGAAGACCATGCTTGTAGAACAGATATTAGTCTTGCAGAAGTTATAGTTACCAGAAAAACAGTTCTCCAAGAAAGAAATCTGAGGTCCATTTTAGCTGATGGTTCAAAGGGTGAGAATACTACGGTTTACAAAACCAGAGTGAGATCCCCAAGGTGGAATAGGGCCCTTTTTCGGAGGTCTAACTAAGAAGGTACCCTTAGGGAAAGGGCTTACATATTTTTGATGATGCTAAAGGAGAAGGATAATCACCAATATGATAGTTTAAGATGGCTGCTAACTGGACCGTAACAGTAAGAAAACTTGCTCCACTCTGGAAAATTGAGGCAAGGAAATCTTAAACAGTTGTAACCAGAGTGGTAACATGATCTAATTCTCTCCGATGAGCCCAGAGAGAAAATCTTTTCCATTTACTTTTGTAAACTTCCCTCACTGAATGGTTTATGAGAAGAAACTAGGATATTTTGGACTGGGGAGGAAAGCCTGAAATGTCTAACCATCATCAAAATTGGAGAAACCATGCAATCAACTTGAGGCCTGAAATATCTGGGTGAACTTGCCCTGATGGGTGAGATAGGAGCTCTGGACTGGGATCCAGCATTCAAGGAGAAAGTATTAAATGAACACCAAAAACTTGTAACCAAAAGGATAATCCACAAAAAAATTTACACGTAAATTAAATTTTAGGCATATATTTAATGATAAAGTTGAACATAACAAGATGAATCCTTTAACTAGGCGCAGCACATACAACCCACCGTTACAATATGAAATTTTGAATTTTGAAAGATGTATAACTAATAAAATTCGGGACGAGTATAAAATAAGAGATAGGGTGCAAAGTAATTTGGATAAAAAGGAAAATAAATTATTATATGAATTAAGTAATAACAATAAAATACGTATAATGAAGCCTGATAAGGGGGGGGAGGTATAGTCCTTATGGACAAATGGGACTATACTAAGAGAATGAAAGATATTTTGGACAAGGACAACCAATATTGTCTGGTTACTAAAAATGAGATCAACATACTATACAGAAAGATAGATTTGATTTTAGATGATAATTTGTTTTGTGGTATGATAGATCTTGAGTTATACAAGTTTCTAATAGTATCAAAACCGGTTATACCTGCAATTTTTGGTATACCGAAAATGCATAAATCAGTGGTGGACCCCCCCATGAGACCCATAGTTGCATCGCAAGGGTATAAAACTCAGACTATGGCAATTTACGTAGACACTATGACCAAGGAATTTTATGTAAAATATGACCATATAATTAAAGATTCATGGGATTTCTTGACTAAAATTAGTGAGAGTGCCTACAGTGATGAAATGTATTTTATAACAATTGATGTTAAAGATTTATTTTCTGTCATTCCACAAACCACTGGTATGGAATGGTTTGAGGAAGTTTTAACAGAAATGAAATTTCTTACACCTATTCAGTATAGAATTGTCCTAGAATGTATGGAGTTGGTGTTGAAATATAATTTTGTATATTTTGAAGGTGATTATTATCACCAAAAAGAAGGGGTGGCGATGGGCTCTGCCTGTGCCCCAGTGTATGCTAACATAATTATGTTACACTGGGAAAAACAATACGTTTTTAAATCCTTGTATAATCAATACATTGTTAAGTATTTTAGGTTCCTGGACGATATCTTTGTTCTATGGAATGGAAGTAAGGAGGATATTATGGAATTTTTAAGGTACATTAATCATACTACCTCCTTTTTGAGTTTTGTACATCAGGTAGAAAAGGATGAAATACACTTCCTAGACATTAAGTTAAGTAAAGATAAAGAGAGAAAATGTTATAAATCAAATGTATTTAGGAAGGAACATTTTTCAAATGCTTATCTCCATTACTATAGTGACCATCCATACCAATTAAAGAAAAATGTTGTCAAGGGACAAATGATTAGGATGGCGAGAATGATATCAGAGGAAGAGGATTTTTTGAAAGAAATGAAATATGTTGAGACAATGTTCACTGAAAGAGGTTATCCTAAGGAACTTATAATGCCTATAAAAGAATAAGTAACACAGGGGAGGCAAACTAGATACAAACCCTTGTTACGCAAGATGGACAACACTATAACTGATAATGGGTTAAATAATAATAATAATACTAATATTGATAATGGAAATGCACATAATGTGATTAGTAATAATTTTACACCATACCTCACCATCACTTATTATAAGGACATTGGTTGGTTGAAGAAGAGCATTTATGAAGTTTGGAACATGTTCAAAAACATGGCAGTTAAAACTGATGTATTTAAGAGTGAGCTTAAACTCAGTTTTAGAAGAAATATGAACATCAAGAACACTCTGGAGAGAAAGAAAACAGAGAAGGAGGGGACTAGTAAAAAGCATGGGACATTTAAGTGTGGCCGATGTGCACAGTGCCCATATATTGCAGAAACAAAGGAATTAACATTATCTAACTTACACCTGACCTTAAGGGCTAAGAAATATAGTACTTGTTATTCTAAAGGTGTGATATATTTAGTTGTGTGTAAAGCTTGTCAAAAATATTACATTGGGAAAACAGAAAGACACCTTAGAAATAGAATATACGAGCACATAAGAGATATAAATAGGCACAATGAAAATAGTGCCCTATATCGACATGCAATAGAGTGTAAAAATGCTGATTACAAATTTTGGGTATTGGAATTGGTAGAACATATGGAACGAGGGGGTGATTGGGAAACCAAAGTTGAATACAGGGAGATGATATGACAACTCAGGCTAGATGCCTGTGGTAATTGGGGTCTGAATGACCATATATCTATCACCCCTGCACTGAAAATATTAGCCAATGACCCGAAAATTAAAATGTTATAAAAATGTTATATATATATATATAAAAATGTTATAAAAATGTTGTAAAGGAGGTGATAAGAAATATTGTAAGGGATGTTGCAATAATGGTATACAAATGGTCCTACAATGTTTTTGAAGTGTTTTTTGAAATGTTCTTTGAAATGTCTTGTTGAAATGTTTTTTAGAAAGTTTTTTCCAAAAAATGCTCCAAGTGAATTTATGTTCATATTAGGTTTAGGAACATGTTTTGCAGTATGGTTAGGATGACTATACAGTGAGAAATATTTAACATTATGACATTTAAGATAAATAGTATTTTATTTAATCAATTGGACCAATAGTTGAGAAACCTATATATATATGTACATACACTTTTTATTTAATATTTATATTTTGTATACTAGAAGTTTTTAAACAATTCAAGACATCTTACCTATTGTTATTATTTGTATAGAATCATTTAACTCACTATTCATATTTATATTTATATTTATATTTATATTTATATTTATATGTAATTATGTATTTAATTATTTATATAATTATGAATTATATTTTTAAACATACATTCACACCTTATTCACTTATTGTATGCAAACACGTATTTCACCTGCATCAATATATTTACTTAATTATTTATTTATTTATTTATTCAGTATTTTTTAAGAAATAGCATGTTTAGAACATTTTATACCATATTTCATATTGCATTTGATGTGGTTCAACATGAAAATGAATTGCCCTTTTAAATTTAACATTGTATTTAGCAATTATTTAATTGACTCAACTACTATTGGGAATTAAGAATAATATAAAAGACTGTTGGTATTAGCTATAATTAGATTCTGAAGAAGTCTCCGCTTAGGAGATGAAAGCGCTAAATCTGAAGTTCTTTTACGTCTGTCTTGTTATGTTATATTAAAGAATTAGTTTATTGCATACTCCGGTTGTTCGTGGTTTATGCTGGCAATTATAACGGAGGTCTAGCAAGAGGAAGTGGGTTACAAAGGACAGCCTTAATAGTGCCGGAAAGTATTAAATGAGACCAAAGGAAGGGGGACCACACTTGTCGAGGCCAGAAGGGAGCAATGAGGATTACTCTGCTCTTCAACCATAGGGCTTGTGTATGAGAGGCAGGGAAGGACAAGCATAAAGGAGACTAGAGGGCCAAACATGGACTACAGCATCTCTTGGCAACTGTCCCTGTGGTGGGATAAGGGCAATGAACCTGATGCATTTGTTGCTGAGGGAAGATGCAAAAAAGGTCACAGCAAGGTTGGCTTCATGTGTGGAAGATCATGTTCTCCACTGATTGGTTGAGCGACCACTAGTGAGGCATGAGGATGGTCCTATTGAGTTTTTCTGCTAGAATGTTGGATTTCACTGATGGTGATTCCCAGCAAGAGTGACAGTTGAAGCAAATAATCCCTGGCTTTTACTAGTAGATGCCTGGTTGGTGCAGTAAGGAACCAGTCGTCTAAACAGGGAATCCAAGCAGTTTCAGGTGAGCTGCTACAACTGCCATATAGATTGGTGAACAGCCTGGGGGCTGTGGTGAGACCAAAGGGCAGGACTTTGAAATGATAGTGACTGGCTCCCAGATGGAAGCATAGATGGAAGCGTAGATACCTTCAAGAGTGCCTGTTCATTTTGATGTAACATTACACATCTTACAGATTGATTAAGCACATCCAGTTGTCCTTCTGAAAAAAGGGAAACATGGACTGAATCACAACCATCTGGAATTTGGAATTTTTTACAAACTGGTTCAAATAGCTTAGATCCAAAATAGGTCTCAGGTCCCCTGTCTTTTATGACACTAAAAAGAACCTTGAATAAATTCCGGATCCTGTTTGGTCTAGTAGACCTCCGGAATGACTCTTCTGTCTACCAACTTTGTAATTTCTTGAGCTGTTAGCTCACTCTGATTTGGTGGAAAATTGGGGAGAATTTTCCTTGGTTTTACTGTAAAAAGGGAATGAAATATCCTCTGGATTATGATCCTTTGCACCAAAAGGTAAGCAGGCATCTTGGTGCAAGGATAAGCACCCCTCCCCCAACTACCTCCAGAGATGGACAGTCTGGCAACCTTTCAGGAACGCTGGAAGGATCTGTCCAATAAAGAATCTCGAGATCCTTGGTTCAGCAGACCCTCTCTGCCACATGAGCGATGTCTATCACTGTAGTTATTTCCCCATCTGCCTTTGAGAGAAAAATCTCTGCACGACTCCGGGAAATGTCCTTGGGATTTCTTGAACTACATTTTCTTACCCCTATGTTGGTTCTTGGAAAAGGGTCTCTGTGGGGTAGAAAAGCAAATTCCAATGGCAGGCAAGGCCTTTCAGTCCTGTTCACTGCAGGAGAGAGTGTCTTTCACTGTTGGCCCAAACAACGAAAATCCATCAAAGGCAGCATTGAGGAATGACAAATTGAATGGCTCCGTAAAATCTTACAACTGCATCCCAGCAGGTCTCCTTATTGCTATGCATGAACCAGCCGCCCTTGGGGTACCTTCAACAGCATGCAAGATTAACCTCATGGACACATTTGTAATCAATTACAGGGTGGCCACTCAAAAGGAAAAGGACTTCTGTTCCTCTGCAAACATGGACCCTGAGACAGAATTAGAGAGTTCCTTTATCAAGTCTCTCTGTAATCTGGTGACATGTGTCCGACAGTTCAGCGATCGCAGGGCAAATGTCGCTGAAGCATACACCCGCTTCCCAAACCTGTCCAAAGCCCTAGACTCTCTGGTAGGGGAATGGACCATGGAGCTCTGTTCAGCAAGCTCCTTTGGATAAATTCTATTGAGTCTGGTTCCTTCCATGCCCTGTGGAAGACTATATCAATAAGCTCACCCGCACATTGGGTAGCCCAAGATGTATACGAGCCAGAACCGAAGGTTTCCATGAACACTGATTACTCCTGGGAAGACCAACCACCTTTTTGGTGAAAGATCTCTAAGATGTCTCCAAATGAGACATCTTCAGGTGGAGATCTAGGGGACCCTTTCTGCTCATCAAAGTCAGTGTCTTCTGTGAGGGTTTTCAGTTGGAAATCCAAATGCCTCCTCTTGCATGCCCTCTTCCAAGGAACCACCTTAGTGGGATATTCCAGGGAGGTATCGGAAGAGGCAGGAAGCTCCCTCAATGGAAACGCTTGGAAACGCTTCTGGGCTGGCTGTCCCTGAGATGTAGGATGTGAAGGCTCAAACACAGGATCCAGAGACGGAGTAGGGTATGGATCAGGAGAAGGGAAAGTCAACACTACTCTAGGCTGAGAGAAGACCCTTCCCCACCACCTCAAATGCAGAGGGGCCTGGACAGGCTGAGGACAATCCCACTGGAGCTGAGGCTCCTGGAGCAGACAATCCCTAAGTCCCCCAACCCCCTGCTCCGAGGGAGGACTCAGAGCAGAGATATCAAGTGTCAAGGCTCTGAGAGGAAGCAGTTGCTCTGAAAACTTCTGAGTCAAAGTCATCCCCTTGGATCCAACGCTGATGCTTTGGCTCTGAAAGCCATCGTGCTCTAACAGTGTTGGAGCAGATCGGGTCAGGGAATTAACCTGAGCCGAGATTGAAATAACCTTTTGATCCTATGGTTCGACTCCCGGGGCTCTGAAATGGGTGGTCAGATCAGAGAAGGAGTAATTATGGGTTGAAAGGAGGGCTCTGAGATACTCCATGGAGGAAGAGACCAGAAGGAGAAGAGACTGAAAATAAGCAATCAGAGTCAGAGCCCTGGGAGGCAGCAGGGATGCCAGCATAGTAATAGTCTGGAGCCTACAGCCTAGAAAGACATGATCCTGAGAAGGAATGAGTAAGGAATTTTGGAAATTCACAGTAAATCCCTGACTTTGCAGGAGGCAAATCGCATAATGAAGATACTGGACAAGAGTCTCTGGAGAAGTCTGCATAAGCAGGTTGTCCAAGGTAAGGAAAAAATTTGAATCCCCCCTCATCCTGCAAAAGGCAATTACAGGAGCGAGGAATTTGGCAAAGACGCTTGGGGCAGTAGAAAGGCCAAACAGCAAAGCAAAGAACTGAAAATGCAAGGAAGAAACAGAGAAACACAAAAACTTCCTGAAAAGGGTATGAACAGGGATGTGAGATGCAGACAGACTTAGAAGGCCTGAGGAAGAAGAAGAAGAAACCTGGTCTGTAGAGACAACATTCGAAAGGAAGGAACTTTTAGAAAGGTTTTGAGCTGTGAAAAATCTAGGATGGGTCTTCACGTACCTGGGACCAAATGCATCACTGAATAGAAACCTTTCCTCCTATGAGAAGCAGACACTGCTTGGATAGTGCCCTGAGACAACAGACTCTGGAGCACATCTGGAAAAAAAGGACAACTGCTCCTGAGAAGGCTGAAGAATGCCCAGAAAAGGAGGAATGGATTTCCACACAATGAAATACCCAAGATGAATGATGGACAGAACCCAAGAATCTTAAGTGATCCTTACTCAATTGTGAAAGGACAGGGAAAGATGAAGAGATAAAGGAACCTGACTTAGAAGGGAGGGAAGAAGATGGTCAGAAAAAAACTGGCTTGGCTGGAAAAGGAGGCTTCTGAGTAGTAGGAGTGTGAGTAGACTTAGTAGGGGGAGCCCTCCTAGAACACCTGTGAAAGAAGGGTGAGACTGTCTACAGACAAAGGCAGGTTTAGAAGGATAATTCCTCAAACTTAGGAACAGGGGAAACAAAACTGTGTTTCAGTTCCTGCATGGCATGGCCTTACCCTTCTCTTGAACAGACTTAAAAAGCTCATCAGCAGGAGCAGAACCAAAGAGATTTTCTTTATCAAGAGGAGCATCCATCAATTTATCCTTAACATCATCAAGCAAGGTCCAAAAACATCATAAACAGAAGAGGAGAAGAAAAACCCCAATAGGCACTTACCTGGAAACAGCTTGTTAACCAGCAGGCGAAAGAATGTCCAGACCGACTATCAGAGAAGGCGTTCACAGACTGGTGGCAAAGAAGTTCTGAGGTTTGGACATCTGTATGTCACCTTTATGCCCTAAACTATGAGCGGGAACCATACATGTAATGCACAATGTCCCTATAACAACCTAAGGATATGGTATACTGACCAGACATCAGGCTGCCCCTGGCAAGGTATCCCCTTAGTGAAGAATATTGTAAAAGTGATATGGAAGGACATCATGGACATTTTAAGATTCAAAATGAGGAATGTTACTCATAATGAGGTACACTTAAGAGGTATGCTTGAAGACTGCAGTAAGCAATGACTGCAGCTAGGTATTTTGTGAATACCCTTTGTGCTCTTCTCACGCATGCCAAATGACTCAAGATAAAATACACCATGATTTTTCAGTTACATGCAATTGGAGTGTCAATAAATTTCAAGTTACTTAACATTCACTGCATTTTCAGTTTGAACACTATTCCAAGAGTCTAAACAAAATATGCCTCACATACCCATAAAGTGATCAAAGAAAGAAATAATACAAATCTGACAGCCTAATTCTGTTCACAAATTCATACACAACCAAGTCATGCATATTCAACCAACCCTTTTTCTTTTGTTATTTTGCCTTCCACTGCAACAACCTTACAAGATCACAGTTAAAATGCATGGTCTTCCACTTTCAAAATCCCTCTAAAAAAACAGTTTCCCTCACAATCATGTCACCAAAATACTCTGGATCACAAAGCATGATCTGGAAGGAAGGTGGCATGTACGAGTCGAGTCCTATCACTCAACTGCTATGATTTAGACATAACACTGTGACTTTGGTCCTTAATTTTAGCCTTGCTCCTGCTAGGATTTAGGATGCTCTTCATAAAGTTATACCTGTTCATGGGTACATACTAAATCTATCCAAAGATTCACTACTACAAATACTACAGAATCTATTTTATAAAGACTTTTTATTGTGAAAAATGATGAAGTGCTCCTTGTTGTGACCATCTATTATGATTTTAAAAAGGACACTGCTGTGATTTCTAACGCTTGGAGTCTGAGAGCTACGATGAGAGTCATGCCTGAGTATAGCTTAAGAAAATGCTCAGGAAAAACTACAAGCTTTGCTTTGTATGACATGCTGAAATTAGAGTCTCTGAGAACGGTAACAATCAAACAGAAGTCCTTGAGCCAAAAATCCAGAAAGGATTTACTGCCACTAAGTGCTCCACCAAGAGAATGCGAATACATTACGTCTGTTATGTATCTGAACACATATAAATGTTACTCATCCACTGCTGGGCATTCCACATGGAAAACACTCAAACAGGAATACTTCAATAATAAATAAAAGAGCGAATATATTATATATATATATATCTATATGTATAGCAACTGATGAGGAATACTGTCAAATATTGGAGAATTCTGTCATGATATAAATGTACCATGCTCATTGCAGGGAAAGAAAACATTAATTTCTGAGAGGTTACAGTTTGTTTGAGATATCCAAGGCCTGGCACTTTTATTAGCAGAGAATAAACAGTACTGAAGGAAAACATTTCTGCACTTTCGTAGATCTAAAGAAATGCAGAGTATGAATATTTGTCATCTGCTGGTAATGTTTACTGTTAAGAATATATTTGTTTGGTCTCCCATCTGCAGATCTTGATTACCAGCCCAGCCCTTACGCACTGGGTCTGCCAGCTACTCTTTTGCCCCCTCCCATACTAAACTCTGGTAACTGCTACAGCCAGTCACAGACTATAGGTAACAGGGTTCTGCATGTCTGAGCTTCCTTCTGGGGGGGTCTTACTTATTGGCCTATCCTTTGTCCCTCCCCCAATTGTTGTGATTTGTGGTCTAGTCCAAGGTAGCAATGGCAATGTAGCAATGTGGCATACTGCCCCACCTCCGTGGCAGTTCATTCAAGCCTACTGCTACCCCACTGACCACTTCTCGTGGGGACTTCTCCAGTCTTCACCGGAGACCATCAGTCAGAGGTGATCATGAGTCATCCAGTCTCCCACCCCCAGGATGGGCACACCGATCCCTCCCTGCTGCTCCATCAGTTGCCCAAGTTGCTAATCAAACCTGGGTCATAATTAGGGCTTTGTCCCTCCACACCAGGGCAGTGGCGTTAAAGACAGTTTTAAACACTGACCTGCTTGGTATGTGTTAATTACATTTTAATAATGATTCAGCAAAGCCAGCACTGCATTTTCCCCAAGCCTTAATCTAATACCATCTCATCTACTCATATGTACTGTGCATTGCAAACTATTGGGAGTTCTTTCAGATAATCACTTTTTTAAACATACAGAACTGTGATTGAGTCGCTGATCTTAAAAAGTATATTTTATGTTCAAGACATGAATACAAGAAATTCACTTCGCGGGTGATCATAATTCTTTGTAGTGCATGGAGCTTTGTACTAGAAATTAGTTAAAAAAATGTGATGTATTGTGCTGGCTTTGAAAGCTGGTAAGTAGTGGAGAAGTGGTTGATGTCTTTAGGTATTATCTCATTCCCTCCAGTAGAGCTCTTTTGAGTGTGTACCTTTAACTCCCAGTGGGTGTGGCTTCAGCCTTTAAAAAATGACGTTATCACATTACAGTTCCAACAAATACTTATTGATAGAGGTCATATATCAATACAATTGTGTTTGCATTCATATATGCTTCAAGATAAAATATTCTGATACCTTGTGTGTAGCATGGTTTTGGAATTATTAATGCAAATATGAATAGGCAATATATGATGCCTAGAGGAGCAGTAGGAGGTAACTGCAGAAATTCCTGTAGACGTCACTCAGCTGTAATGAGATAAGGGAAGCAGTTGAAATCAACATAGTGGGAGTACTTTAGCAGTCAGCAGGCAGAAATGGGAGTTGAAAAGAAGGTGTTTCATGTTCTGCCACTGTTTTCTGGTTGGCACTGCCTGCTTTTAGTGCTAATGCAATGTTAAAAGCACCCAGATGGTGTTAAGCAATTGTTAAGGTCGTTTCTTGTGCTATAGTACCGCTGAGCCAGGATACAATTCAGTAATTTTTTGAGCATTCTTTTTTTTTGCATTCTATTGATATCTACACTCTGAAGTTTGTACACCTGCAAGCAAATTTCAGAGACTAAGCGAAACAAAATGCTGTTTTTGAACTTTTACCAACAGACTACATGGTATTTGGAAAAATGCTGTAAATACTAAAACTCACTGCTTGAAAAAGATTAAGTTTGTCAGAGGCAGGGTTATGCTCATGGGAAGTCTCGTTTAGTGACCCTGATCACATACACTTACTAGGTCTAAAACATTTGACACTGTCAAACATCTTGATAAGCACTAGTGGAACTGCATATTTTGGAGCAAACATATTTTTTTCTTAATTTGATATCCAGTTGTAGGAAGAAAAAAATCGCCAAGTATATTAGACACTACAACTAAATATTTTTATCTTTCTACTATTCGAAGTATACACAGTACACGTGGTTTTCATTTTGCGCTGTAGTATAGCACCTTTTTCTTCTATGGCTGTTATATCTTTCAGATAAACAAACAACTAATTAACCGATGCTTTGCATTTGTTTTTTTGTGTCACATGCACAAACATGCATAAAGAACAGAAAAATCATATAATTCAAGCAGCTTACCTGAGTGCTTCTGCCACCGCCTGGTTCACCTGTTACCAGCACAACACTGCTGCTCTGTAAGCTTTCCATAAACCTGTACTTTACTCCCCAAACAGGCAGTTCTTTCCTCAACTTTAAAAGTTCATAATAACGAGAAGAGAAAGGTAAGCCATCATAAGGATTTACTTCCAAGTCACCTTCACATTCCAAAGCTGTATCTTCCCCATCTTCCTCATCATCAAGTTCTAAGGTAGTGCTTAATCCACTCGAATGAAAAGATGGCAGACAGAAGGAATCACCAGTTTTTCCATTCCCAACATCATCAACACTTACATCCATTTTATAACCAAGGTCTGTAAAACTGAAACGTGTGCTCAGAGACTAGTGGTACCTACAAAAAATACACTCAGTAAGTGAATTACAATTAAAGATGCAGTACTGCAAACATAAATAATGCATTTCATTTTTATAGTGTGAATTGCTAGAATTCCAGAGTAATCCATAAACGATTCAATGTAAGCTATACATTACTAGCAGTAAAACAATACTATCAAAGAGAAAACAAAGATGAAGGTTGCATTCAGAAAAAAAAAAAATACTTAAATTTACCTACAAAGGCAATCATGGCAAAACATGAGGCAAAATGATAGACTCTAATTAAAAAAAATCATCTATCAATGTCAAATATTACCCTGCACCTATGCAAGCACCCCCCAAATTATATCCATAATCATGTAAAAAGGTGGGGGGTGGTGATGTTTATTGGTGCCCATATCTGAATATATCACTGTGCATTCTCCTATGCCTTCTTGCAAAGACATTGCCAAGCAAATGAAATGTGGCAGATACTTTTTTATAAAATAAAATAACAGTTCACATAAAATGATGTTTGTCTAATGGCAGCTTTCTAATGCATAAAGTATGTCTGTCCTTTATACAAGTCAAAGAAGCTCACAGCATTTGTAAAAGCAAAATAAAAACAGCAAGGAAATATTTTGAGAGCAAAATAAACTAAAAAGCAATATTTATGTCTCTCTGTAAATAGAAGTTATTAAAATTCTGTTCATCCAGAATGCCACAACATTTCTAATTATACAGTGCAGTGCACAGAGTGCCACAATTAAACAAAGAAATTGGAGATGAGAGGCTTTTTGAGTACCTTTTTTTTTTTTTTTTTTTTTTATCAGTAAGGTACTTAAGAAGCTTTTGTTATGTTCCCATTCGCTAATAGCAGTACTCAGCGGTCACCAAATAACAAGAGAGCCACAAAGAGGTTTAAAATATAGTTTAATGCTTTATTTAGCTTCTTTTTTGATGATGGATGCTTTTGAATTTAAAGGTCATTCTGCTTCCCAACCTTATTCTGTAGTGGTCAATGCAGTGAGTGTGTTACAGCTTTCCAAAGATGATAATGACTACAGGAATTTTGACCAGACATCTGGAAAATTCCCCTACTCTTTCCAATACTGAATGAAATGATAAAAATTTCTTGTTTTGGGAACAGGATGGGAGGTTAATAAG